>NC_056735.1:1612370851-1612460851 GCF_019279795.1 Protopterus annectens
GCAAAAAAGCAGACTGTTTGAAACCACTGTTCACTGTCTTGGAAACATTCTCCTTTCTTAATACTGGGAGACTGTAAAGTTGGTATATGTCAGTGCAGGGGATGTACGGACCAGTTAGTGCTTCCCTCAGTGATGTCATCCTACGGACAGGTCCATAGATTTTAGAGGATGTTTCTCTGCATATGCATAACACGAGTCCATTAAAGACTGTGGGTACATCTCACATTATCCCTGAGTTGACATCACTGAGATTAAAGACTACTATTAATCCTTTGTATCATCAGCACGAGGAAAACAAATTTTACAAGGTGTATTTCTAAAAGAAGAGTTGACTAAACATGTTCATACACGGGATGAAAATTCTGTTCGGTACATCATGCACCATGTACAGTGGTAAGAAAGGTAAACAATGCAGGTGTGATAAAAAGAAGTTATGTTCTTACCATAACGTTCCATGTGGAGTGTTCATCTCGCCTTTGTTTTATCGGTTCGGAGCCGATCCTCGGGTTCGATGGTCAAGATAGCAAAGCTCTGCATCTAAGAGAAGCTCGAGACCAGGCTATATCCCACAATCCTCCCTGCCATTACTCAGATCTAGTTTGCAAGCAAACCAGAAAAAAACAATAACCCTAATGTATCCAGGCTACAAACTGCTACGAATGAAAACATTTAGAGACACCATCTCACTGACAACCAACTAGGGGTAAAGAAAGATACCCGGAATAGGTAAGACATGTGGACCAGACTCTAGTCTTACTCGTTCTTCCAAACCGTGAGGTAGGGAAGGGGATGTAAAACAAAGCGAGATGAACACTCCACATGGAACGTTATGGTAAGAACATAACTTCTTTATGTGAGAGTGTTCAATTCGCCGTTTTACACACGGCGCCCTAGCTCCGTCACCCTGAGTGACTCATGGAAGAACGTTCCTGAGCACAGTGGAACCAAAGGATGTCCTGTCTTTGGAGGCTTTGTCAACCCTATAATGAGTGATGAAAGTATGTGGTTTAGACCACGTGGCTGCTGCACAAATCGTGTCCAAAGGTAGGCGAGCTGCATGAGCCAAGGAAGTGGAGACGGACCTAGTAGAATGGCCTTTTGGTTTGGTGGGTAAGGCCTGGTTTGACTTAGAATACACAAAGGCTATGCAATCAGTAAGCCATTTAGAAAGAGTGCGCTTTGTAACTGCCATGCCCTTTACATTATCTGCAAACGCAATAAAAAGTTGATC
Organism: Protopterus annectens; assembly: GCF_019279795.1. Taxonomy (NCBI): domain Eukaryota; kingdom Metazoa; phylum Chordata; order Ceratodontiformes; family Protopteridae; genus Protopterus; species Protopterus annectens. The sequence continues at coordinate 1,612,372,083 of NC_056735.1, forward strand.
TGTTTTTCTGTAGTCTTTAGTCCTGTCTAAATAAAATCTGAGTTGCCTGTGGACATCTAACTTGTGCAACATATATTCCAGCTTACTGGTATGGTTTTTAAAGAAAGTGGGGAGTTCAATGGATTGATTAATATTTATGACAGAGCATACTTTGGGAAGGAAGGACGGATTTGTTCGTAAAGAAACCCTATCTGGGTGAAGTAACCGCTACAAGAAAGAGAGTCTTCCAAGACAAAAATTTCAGGGGGCAAGAAGAAGCTGGTACGAAAGGTGGTAACATTAGTTGTGACAACAACAAATTTAAATTCCATGGGAATAAAGGATCCCTGACAGGAGGTCGAAGATGGAAGGAACCTTTCATAAAAGCTTTACAAAGCCTGTGGGACATGATAAAAGAACCACTCTCACCAACATGAAAGTTGGATATGGCAGCCAACTGCACTCTTAATGTGGAAGTAGAGGCCCCTTCATGGAAAAGGATGGAAAGAAATTCTAGTATTTTATGTAAAGGAGCAACCAAGGGGTCCAAGTGTTGATTAGATGCCCAGTACACAAAGCGTTTCCATTTACTGTTGTAAAGTTTTGTGGTGGAAGCCTTATGAGAGGCAACCAAAATGCGCTGCACTGCCGGAGAAAGAAGATCAGACCTGGCTAGGGCGGGAAGTGGAGCAGCCAAGCTGCTAGTTTGAGGGATAGAAGAGACGGGTGAAGAACTCCCGAATCGCCAGTAGATCTGGTACTGGGTTCAGGATCCAAGGTTCCTCTGTTAGATGGGCTCGAAGAAAGGGGAACCATATCTGTCGAGGCCAGAATGGGGCTATGAGTATAATTGTCCGTTCCAGGTTCATGGCTTTCTGGAGAAATCTGGGAATCAAGGGGATAGGTGGGAATGCATATAGGAGACCCGGGGGCCAATCGTGTATCAGTGCGTCCCTGGGGACATCCCCTGGAGGGGGTAGAAGGGCAAAATAGCTTCTGCATTTGGCATTCATCGGGGAGGCGAATAGATCGCAGCAAGGCTGGCCCCATTTGTGGAAAATTCTCTCCGCCACTTGTAGTTTTCGGGACCACTCATGAGGTAACAGGATGGCTCTGCTCAACCTGTCCGCAATGACGTTGGATGACCCCGGGATGTGCTATCAGAAATCGACCCGTGGACTCTGCCCATTGCCAAATTCTCATGGCCTCTCTGCATAATGGGTAAGATTTGGTTCCCCCTTGTTTGTTTATGTACCAGACTACAGACATGTTGTCTGTCTGAACTGCTATTGTCCCTAGAGGTAGGAGGGTTTGAAAGTGTTGCAACGCTAGGAACACTGCCCTCATTTCTAGAACATTTATGTGCAGGTTGTACTCGATGTCGGACCATTCCCCTTGGACTGTTCTTCCCTGAAAAAGTCCCCCCCACCCTATCAGGGAAGCGTCCGTGGTTATAGTGGCTGTCGGATTTGGTAGAACAAATAGACGACCCATAGTGAGGTCCTGGCTGGACACCCACCATGAGAGGTCCCGTTTGCAGGAAATCAGGATCTCGTACTTTAGGGGTAACTGTTGGAATGACCACTGCATGAACAGTAGCCATCGGAGGAGTCTCATGTGCAGCCTTCCCATGGGAATCGCAATCAGGGACGCTGCCATGAGACCCAAAACTTTCAACACCAATTTGGCCGGGGCTTTCCTGCATTGCAGCAGAAGAAGAACCTGTTCCTTGAGGGATGAAGCCCTTACTTGAGGGAGCTTTACTAAAGTTAAACGGGTATCTAGGTCCGCTCCGATAAATGAAATATGCTGTGAGGGCAATAAGACAGATTTTTTGAAGTTTATGGAAATTCCTAGGTGGGAACAAAGGTTGACTGTATAGTTTCTTGCTTGTATGAGGAGACGCTCGGTGGTGGCGGTGAGGAGCCAGTCGTCCAGATAGGGAAACACCCGGAATCCTAGACATCTCAAGTGAGATGCTACCACTGCCATGCATTTGGTGAATACCCTGGGGGCTGAGGTGAGCCCAAAGGGCAGGGCTCGAAATTGAAAATGACTGACTCCCAGCCGGAGGTGATCTCTGGATGGTCTGGCCATCTTGATGTGGTAGTACGCGTCCTTGAGATCTATTGAGCACATCCAGTCGTCCTTCTGTAAAAATGGAAGGATCGACTGAAGCGTGACCATCCGGAACTTTTCCTTCTTTATGAAGGTATTGAGATTGCTGAGATCCAAAATGGGTCTCCAGTCCCCTGTCTTTTTTGGAACTAAAAAGAACCTTGAGTAAGTTCCCGAACCTTTCTGGTCCACTGGCTGAATGACTCTTTTTGAGCAGCTTTGAAATTTCTATTGCTGCTTGGCCTCGCAGACGGGTGGCACACCTGGAGACCTTCTGTGTTGGGGTGGAGTTGACATAAGGGGTATTTTGTATCCTCTGGTTACAATGCTTTTTACCCAGGAGTCTGAGGTGAGAGTTTGCCAGGCCTGTGGGTATAAAGCCAGCTTCCCGACTGCCTCCAGAGCAGGACAGTCGGGCCTCCATTCAGGAGTGCTGGAAAGGCTTACCAGGATAGTATCCCTGTCGCCTTGGTTTTATGGGATCTCTGCCGCCAGGGCGGTCTTCCATGTCTGCCCCCTCTGCCTCTGGGTTCACTCTGTGTGGCCTGGAAAGATCCCTGAGTTCTACGGAACCACATTTTTCCGCCTCGCTGCCCTTTGGGGTACGGTCTGGATGGAACGGAAAACGGACTGACAGCAGAGTCTTTCCTTCTTGCTCACACCGAGTTAATGTCTCTTTCACTTTGGGCCCAAAAGAGTGGCACCATCAAAGGGGCGTTAAAGAAGACTTAAAGGCTTAAGAGCACAGCCGCATCCAGGATTGTCTTCGAGAGCAATCGCTGAAGTTGACCCCTACTACCCTTCAGCCGCATACGAGATGAGCCTCATGGACGAGTTCACTACGGAGGTAAGGGTGTTAAGTTGTGCTGTCACCTTATCTGAAACAGCAGCATCTGTGTTACCCTGGAGGGTATCTCTCAGCTCCTTGATGAGATCCCTCTGTAGTCGTGTAAAATGTGTCAAATAGTTTAGCGAACACATGGAAAAGACGCTGAACTAAAACGCTCCCGTATCTGTCCATAGTCCTAGAATCCTTATTAGGAGGATGAACAGAAGAGGAAGACTCCGACATCTCCTTTTTAGTGGCTGCTGCCACCACCATAGCGTCCACGGGGGCTCCTTTTGTTAGATAAGTCTTGTCCTGGGGGGCAGTAATGAACTTACTTGGCTTTCTAGGGACCGGTTCCACTGTGTCCAGTGCTTGAGCAATTAATTCCATTAATTCATCGAAGGGCGGAGTAACCCAGGCGGTAGAAGGTTGAGCACCAAATGCCTTCAGCAACACTGACTGACTCGTCCTCAGTGGGGTTAGGGACTGCCAATCACCCCTCTGTTTTAATATCTCCAATATGTCCGCACATGAGACATCTTCGGAGGGTTAGGTTCATAGGTTCATAGGTTCATACTAGGCTATCTGCCCAAGGGCATTTATAAGCCTAGCCCATAGTTCATAGGTTCATAGGTTCATAGGTTCATACTAGGCTATCTGCCCGAAGGCATTTACAAGCCTAGCCCATAGTTTTATGGCTTACGCCACCCCTTTAGTATGGGGAACTATACCCATTATTTTGCTGTGCCTCTGTTGAGCAGTGACACTGAGGTAATCCCTGGGGTATATCTGCGATCTCCCATCCATTGGTCAAGATTTCTCTTGAACAAGGCCAGCGAGGTGCTCTGCCTCACATATACCGGGATTTTATTCCACAGCATAGGGAGTCTTTGGGTGATGAAGCTATCCCTCCAGCACGCCCTATTAATAGCCGTGTCGAGGTTTAAGTCTCCGCCTTGTGGCTCTGATGGATCTAGATTTTTGAGGTGAAGCATATTCATCAAATCTGGGTCTGACATGGCCTTGTATGTTAGGCAAAGGTCACCTCTGAGCAAGCGGTGTTTACTGAATAGAGCTGGAGTTCTTTCAGTCGGGCAGCATAGGACAGATGTTTGAGACCCTTTATCCTTCTGGTGAGGAACTTTTGTGGCCTCTCCAGCTGCTGCAAGTGTCGGGTGAGATACATTCCGAATGGGGCATTGTACTCAATCATTGGTCTGATGAGTGATGAGTATAGGGAGACTATGACCTCCCTTGTTTTTTAAAACCTTGCAATCCAATGAACAAAGCTGTACTCTTGTCTACTATCCACAATGACAAGCTTCTGATTTTGGGGACCCCTCTGACTCCTCCAAGTCTGTGTCAGACGTTAAAGATTCCTGTGGGGAGTCTAAGTGCCTCCTCTTGCACAATCTTTTCCTCTGGACCTCATTGGAGGGGGATTCCGGTGAGGCCTCAGAGGAACAAGGGGGCATCCTCTAGGGATGGCTGAGACAATGGTGCTCCACGCTTTGGATGTGTCGTGGGAACAGAAACAGAGAGCGGCTCCTTAGGGGAGGGAGAAGACGCGTCCGATGTAGTGGTTGTCTGTGTAGACAAAACCTTCCTCATTAGGTCGAAGGCCCCTGAACCTCGGGCCGAGGACTCTCCTTCAAGAACATGGAAGAATCCGAGACACAGGGCCCATGGGTCTCGACCCGGAGCCGAGCCGATCTGCGCCGAGGCCCCGAGAGGGAGAGTCGGAACCGAAAGGTCGGTACGACTCTCTGTCACGGAACCAAGGAGAGATCGTCGACTCCAAGACTCACCTATCGGTTCCGATGGAGTCGAGGTAAGTGGTGTCGATCGTGCTATGGATGGTTTCGGCACCGATGGCTCCACTATCATCGGCTCATCCTCTTCCGGCTCCGAAGACTGGATGGGTCTCGAAGGAGGACCTGTTGGAGATAAAGGGAGGCCTTCTAGTTTCGACACCAACTGGGAGGAAACTGCAATCAACCTGGAAAGAGCCATGTTCTCCATCAGTTTCTGCACGACACAATCCACATCAGTATCAGAAAGTGGTCTGGAAGAATGGGTCGAAGGAGCCGAAGATGGCACCGACCGAAGAATCGACGGTGGCGGTAGTTCCGACACCGGTTCCAAGACCTGGGGCTCAGTGAGAGACAAACGTTCGACGCCAGCCCGAAGTCTGTGGAACCTAACTTTGGAAGATGTACTCGGAGCCGATGGCATGGGCTCCGACATCTTCGACCCCTTCGAAGACTTAGAAGCCTGGTCCGACTTGTCCAAGGCTTCTTGAAAAGCAGGCTTAAGAAGCCCCTATCAGCCTATCTGTCATGACCCTCCCACTGAAGGAATGGGAAATGGAGCAATCCTCTTGCAAGTGGAGAGGGCCAAGACAGTAGACGAGGAGGTGGTTGTCAGTGATGGACATTTTCTGTCCACACTGGCACCTTTTGAACCCACTCTTAGCTTTTTCAGACATACTGAAGAAGTGAGGTAAAAAAAATTAAAGAGAATTAGAAGTTAGAAAGAGGTAGGCCCCAAAGGGAAACCTAAGAAAAGAACTAACAATTTAACTATAGCCACACACACACACACACACACACACACTATAGTAATTAAAATACAAGTATTCACAAAAAAAAACTATAACTTTTAGGACTAACAAGAAGAAAAAAAAAATACTATCTTATCTGTCAAAATTCTTAAACTCTGGTCTGAGCTCTCTAATGCGATGTGACCTGTTGCAGCGGCAAACTAGATCTGAGTAATGGCAGGGAGGATTGTGGGATATAGCCTGGTCTCGAGCTTCTCTTAGATGCAGAGCTTTGCTATGCGGCCGACTCGGAGCCGAGGATCGGCTCCGAACCTGTGTGTAAAAACAAACGGCGAGATTGAACACTCTCACATTACAGTTTACATGCCATCTTCTCCCAGAAATGCCTGCTTACCAGGTCATTGACAGGTTTTGCAATAATGTAAGCAAAAATAGCACACATTTAGGTGACAGGCCATCTGTTATTGCAGAGCTTGTATGCTCGACAGCTCAATGCAGATTCTGCAATGAGAAAAAGCTTGCGGATATAAATTTAAATACAGTTATCAATAAGTGCTGTCACTGGCACTGTAAGGAATCAACTGAAGATGCCCGCCTTGGGGTGCTGGTGGAATAATTCCACTGCTTGTACACAGAATAAACAAGGGAGATGTATAATGAGTTTTTAATATCTGTGAAGGTTTAGTGAAAAATGTACCAAACACCAGTGCAGGTGCAAAGCCTTACATGGTGCTTTAATTTCTGAAATGACACCACTACTTCCAAATACTTAAACTGGATAGATTCAAGTAGGTAGCACTGATTAAGCTTGAAGGGTGGAGTTTTAGTTGCAATTTAAACTAGACATGTAAAGCAGATGAGGAGGTCCACATATTTGATCATTAATTCTCTTCTGCAGCAAAGAAGGCAATGATAACTAAAGGATCAAACAAATGAAAGGAGACATTTATCTGCTGCTAGCCATGACGGTGCTACCGGGATTGACCCATTTAAGATAAATTCATAGCAGTCAGCAAAGGGTAAGGTATGCAGCAAAGAATATAAGCATGTACACATGAAACTGGAGGTATCACACAGGTAGATGAAGACTTTCAGCCTCCCTATGACTTCTTCTGAAATCCCAGTAATACACCTAACTTTAAACTATGAAATCATGCTTTCTTAGTTTTTTTTTTCTAAACTGACTTGTAGTGGGTGGGCATGACATGTTTGCACATATATTATGTTTCTTAACACTGAGACTTTACACCCGCCAATTACAAAAAGCACTATATGTAATGTATAGCTGGTGAAATTGCTCTGAAACAGGGTTCTGTAATCATCTAAAAAACAAAGTCTTTTTCTCTTTAGTGTGCTTGTGGTTTGCATATGAGCTAGTATCAACAGGAGAATGGGAACACCATAACTAGTGACATTCTTTTTAGATAATTATTTCTGTATCGAATGCTGTTAGAATTGATTGTCACAATTACTGGGACTTTTACTAAATCAAATAAATTTAATATGGTATGGTACTTCTAAGGATGATTATTTACAGCTTCACAGATTCTTAATAAAATTGCAGTCAAAGCCATCATTGAGAAGCCAAGCTACTCTCCCTGAATACTGCTGTAAATAGCGCCCACCATTAAAGAGATTTTCTCCAAGAGAAAATTTGCCATTACCCATCCTGTTATTTGGACTGGTTTTAAAAGTTACCAAGGAAATACTCTGCTTGAAGTATAAGGGGAATCTTTTCCAGAAACGGGATACAAAGATACTGGTAAATTGACAGCTTGAATATTCGAGCATTTCTTTTTTATTGGAAGCATTTGTGTATAATTACAGGAGTCACTTCAGCCATCTCATATGAACAGTTTCTCAGTTCTAAACAAGACATTCATCAGAATACACTAAAGGCAGTGAACTTTATGAAAACGGGAAAAAAATGACAAGTGTGGTTTCCTATATAAAAAGTATGGTGCTCTAGCCTCTGATGTACTGGCAATATGCAACATACTCAGACCTAAAAACGTACACACACATATGCAGATTTATTTGGTCAAAATTAGGCCAGCATTATATCAGAGTAAAAATATGGATTAAAAATAGTGAACAAGCATCTGATGATAGAAAAAAAAAATCTTTCTTACAGTACAATTCAGGCACAGTAGCCCGAGTGAAATTTTATACTAAATATTGCTCAGGATGTTCAAAGTTGTTCAGTAAATTTGAAATGATTCTGTATGATCTAAGAAAAGGTTGTTAATCACAGGTCTCATCAAAGTAGTAGCAATGCATACTGTTTGATAACTGTATTGCAAATGTATTTTAAATATTTTTATTAAATATCTTAGATGCTGCTGACATGTTTAGATTTGGTATGCAAACTGGAAAAGGCAGCAAAAGTTTATGCAGGATTTAAATTTCATACTACATTTGCAAGATTAAAATAGGATGTAAATATCTAAATGCTCATGAACCTCTCATTTACTAGAAGTTATAGCCCACTTTGGTTTTGTCAAACGATGACAGACTTCTTTGAGAAGGTAGTCAAGGCAATGGATGAAGGGAAAATGGTGCATACTACCTACCTATGCGTGACTAAGGTATATGACACAATACCCCACTCAGGTATTGCGGATAAACTCACCGAACTATGCATATATCACTACACAAATTGACAGATTGCCAGCTGGCTCACAGAAAGGAACCGATAAGTCAAGATTAGTGAGACTGCCTCCACCAAGAGGCAGGTCACCAGTCCCATGGCAGACTTACTCCTGACTCTTGTTTGATGCCTTCTTCTCGGAGGTCAAAGCTAATGTCATGGGCTCCTGCCTCTCCAAGTTTGCAGACAACCAAAAATTGGGAACTATCATAAATTCCCCCCATGACACTAACATCCCACGATAGGCAAAGTACAGTTTTGTACCTACCATAAATGTAGATGTTCGCGTGCTAATACAGCTGCAGTTATAACAGATGGGTTTTCCTGGCGTCGGGTGGGTCCTCGGTCGGCCGAATTCCAAAGTCTAGGTCCAGCGTCGGTTGTCACCGCTTCTTCCCTGACGTCAGTGCAACATGGGTATAAAAGAACCAGCCGACGCCATTTTCTTCAGTTTTTCTTGCCCCAGATGTCAAGTGCCCCCAGAAGGAAGGCAATACATATATTTATGAAATAATGCAATACAGTATAATCAAAAAACATTAGTTGCAAGCAAATACACCATATAAGAATACCCCAATCAGGTTGTATGAGGAAGTGTTAGCCATTAGGCCTGTTCCAGAGGGGAAGGAGGGAGGGAGGGAAACCTGGACTGCGGCTGTATTAGCACTCGAACATCTACATTTATGGTAGGTACAAAACTGTACTATGTTCATCGTGCATACAGCTGCAGTCATAACAGATGTGTAGAATACCAAAGCTAAAAAAGGGGTGGTAGGCACTAGGTGGAACTAGGAGGAGCCAGGATGCCCTGCAAAACTGCAGTGGCAAAACCTGCTCTAGATTTGGAGTATAAAGGCAGGTGATAGTGCTTGGAGAAAGTATGCACGGAACTCCAAGTGGCAGCTTCCAAAATATATTTGGTAGGAACCCCCCTGAGGAAAGTTGCAGAGGTAGCTGTGGCCCTTGTGGAGTGAGACCTGATGCCTGCAGGTACAGTTTTACCATGAAGAGAGTAACAAAGCATTATGCAGTGGGCTATCCATTTTGAGATTGTCTGTTTGGAAATAGGCTTCCCTTGAGCCCCTGTAGCATAGGACACAAAGAGTTGCTCTGACTTTCTGAAAGGCTTTGTTCTGTCCAAATAATAACATAGTTGTCTGTGAATGTCCAAGGAATGTAGTAGTCTCTCCCCTTTGTTTTGAGGTTTGGGGTAAAAGGTAAGCAAGTGGATAGCCTGATTCAAGGCTACCCTGGATACTACCTTTGGCATAAAGGAAGGAGTGGTTCGTAAGGAAACTGTCCTGATGGAAAATGATGAAAGGCTGCACAGATATGGGTATATTTGTATCCCTTGAAGTCTGCAGTAGGCGATTACTGATGCCAGGCATTTCGTGAACACGATGGGCACAGTACATAAGCCAAAGGGCAATGCAGAGAATTGATAATGTGTTGAACCTGCAAGAAATCTGAGGTATCTTCTGCAATCTTGTCTGATTGGGACATGCAGGTATGCCTCCTTGAGGTCCAATGTTACCAGCCAAGACTCCTTGCCCAGCATGGGAAGAAGCTGCTGTAATGTGAGCATCTTGAATTTTGTACGGTAAAATGTGTTTAGGATGGATAGGTCCAAAATAGGTCTCCAATCTTTGCCCTTCCTTGGTACCAGGAATAGTCTGGAATAAAAACCTTGACCCTGTTCTTGTGCAGGTACCTCTTGAATAGCTTTCATGTCCATGAGATCTGAAATTTGCTTTTGTGCCTCTGCCCTTTGATTGTGTGGCAGGTTTGGCATGCCTCTCATTTTGGAAGGGTGTGAAAGTGAAATCTGTAGCCTCTGTCTATAATGTCCAGGATCATTTGTCTTTTGTGACAATATGCCAATTTTCGAAGATAATGCCAGTTTTCTGCCTAAAGGTGCTGCCATTTGAGCCTTGCTTGGCATAGGGAAAGATCATTGGTTCTGCTTTCTGAATGGCTGTGAACTGTCCTCACTACCTCTTTGGGTAGGTGCTTGCCATTGTCTGCCTCTAAACGATCCTTGAGATTGCCCTCTACCCCTCGGGCGCCTGTATCTACCTCTTTGGGGTCTGTCTGTGTCTGGAAAGGACTGATTTTTGAAGGCCAATTTCTACTGAAACGTGGAGGTTGTACCTGTAGGAAATCTTTCACTGTTTGCATTGATTTTGCCTTTTCCTCCATTTTCTTTAATACCTCCTCAGCTTTAACACCAAACAATACATCTTTTTGCAGGGGTGCATCCAGTAATTTTGCTTTGACATGATCTGGTAAGGTTTTCTCTTTGAGCCAAGCATGTCTACGTATGACTGATCCTGTAACAGCAGCTCTACATGAGGCCTCTAAAGCATCAAAACCACATTGCAAGGTATGTTTACCTACTTGTTCTGCACTATGTATCAAATCCTGCAACTCCTTTAAATCTGGTTGTTCAGGTTGTGACATTTTGCTTCTCAACTGTGATAACAGAAACTGTTGGTACTTTAACATATGGAACTGGCAGTTGAAGCCCTCATGGATAAGGTGGCGAGGTGTATACCTTTTCCCCCACCTTTCTAAAGGCAGTGAACTTTATGAAAACGGGAAAAAAATGACAAGTGTGGTTTCCTATATAAAAAGTATGGTGCTCTAGCCTCTGATGTACTGGCAATATGCAACATACTCGGACCTAAAAACGTACACACACATATGCAGATTTATTTGGTCAAAATTAGGCCAGCATTATATCAGAGTAAAAATATGGATTAAAAATAGTGAACAAGCATTTGATGATAGAAAAAAAAAATCTTTCTTACAGTGTATGAGTAAATACAATTCAGGCACAGTAGCCCGAGTGAAATTTTATACTAAATATTGCTCAGGATGTTCTAAAATGATTCTGTATGATCTAAGAAAAGGCTGTTAATCACAGGTCTCATCAAAGTAGTAGCAATGCATGCTGTTTGATAACTGTATTGCAAATGTATTTTAAATATTTTTATTAAATATCTTAGATGCTGCTGACATGTTTAGACTTGGTATGCAAACTGGAAAAGGCAGCAAAAGTCTATGCAGGATTTAAATTTCATACGACATTTGCAACATTAAAATAGGATGTAAATATCTAAATGCTCATGAACCTCTCATTTACTAGAAGTTATAGCCCACTTTGGTTTTGTCAAACGATGATAGACTTCTTTGAGAAGGTAATCAAGGCAATGGATGAAGGGAAAATGGTGCATACTACCTACCTATGCCTGTCTAAGGTATATGACACAATACCCCACTCAGGTATTGTGGATAAACTCACCGAACTATGCATAAATCACCACAGAAATTGACAGATTGCCAGCTGGCTCACAGAAAGGAACCGATAAGTCAAGATTAGTGAGACTGCCTCCATTAAGAGGCAGGTCACCAGTCCCATGGCGGACTTACTCCTGACTCTTGTTTGATACCTTCTTCTCGGAGGTCAAAGCTAATGTCACGGGCTCCTGCCTCTCCAAGTTTGCAGACAACCACAAATTGGGAACTATCATAAATTCCCCCCATGACACTAACATCCCACGATAGGCAACACAGACAGTCAAAGACACGGATTAAAACAATGCAAAGAAGTGCAATATAATGCCTTTTGAGAAAACAAAACTACCAGGAAAATTATTCCATTGATAAGACACCCCTAAGAGTTGACCCAGTAGTTAGAGATTTAAGAATATAATGTAGACAGTAATATGGCCTTTGACCAACAGGTAGCCAAGGTAGTAAGAAAATAATTCTATGTCACCCAACTTATAAGTAAGGATATGGCATCCAGGTCCAGGAATGTTTTAGCATCACTCTACTCATCCGTTATAAGACCCATCATTTAGTACAATGCCCCCTTCAGCATGCAGCTGACTAGGCATGTGTAACAATTGGAACATCCAGAGAAGTTCTTCACCAACAGTAACCAGGGTATTAATACACTGTACTATACAGATTGCCTTAGAGCTCTGTCTCTGTACTCAGTCTCCTATAGGTTGTTGAGAGGCAATCTGTGCTTGGCATATAAAGCATCCTTAGATTCAGCCCTAAAGGAGCTTTTGCACAACTGCAAAATTAGCAGCACCAGAAACACTAGATCCATGAATCTGAACTTTGATGACAATATAAATAGAACACGCTGGCAAGACAAATATGCGACTCAAATGATCCCCATGCTCTGGAGTAGGCTCCCCATCCATGTGAAGCACAGTCCATCCTTAACTCTATTCAGATTTAACATTGACCATTGGATGGATAATCACAAATTCATCTCTGGGCTGGCCCCCATGTTTCTTATAGACAGAGGCCAACAGCAGACATTCCCTAACTAACAGACAGGCCAACAGTAGACATTCCCTAACTAACAGTGGATGGATAATCACCAACCTCCTAACAAATATACCCCCAATTAAGATGCACATGTTACCAGGGGATGCAATTGGGTTGGGTTGCATGGCAAGGTATATAAATGCGCTGGTGGTCATTAGGCAACTACATGGTTATGAATCTATGCAAAAAGTGATTCAGCAGGGTACTTTTCATGTGTGTCTTTGGAGGGGGAAAAACAGGTAGGAGGAAATGTATATCATGGGGATGGGAAAATCAAATGGATACATGCCAGGAGCTGAAAGACAAGGTGGTAGGGAAAACACTACATATCTGGTGTGCACTGGCAATGGATCACATGGGTGGAGAAGCAGAAACAAACCCAAATGCACAGACACAAGGGATGCTACATGTGGGGGGTGTATTCTATGGTGAGATGGTGTGCTTTGGTGCTATTACTCTCTCTGTGCTGTAGAGTAGAGAACAGGAGTTAAAATATATGTGCCTGCAAGGGCTTGTGCAAACTACATACCTCAGGATCCCTACCTTGATTTCCAGCCAAATGTGAAGCAAAGCCTCAGCTACACCTGTAGCTCGATGTTTTACTACTGCACTGTCACCTTACAGGCATGGTCAGTATCACATCCATGCTGTGTAATGCACAGCTCTGCTACATGATCTGCAATTCCTCAGGAATCCTAGGGATAAATCAGTACCTTGTCATGTTCTTATTTTTCTTAGGATAAAACATGCTGTCCATGATGATTAAAAGTGCATTTTGAATGAAATATAGCATCCTGAAGAGAAAATAGTATTTTCAAAATCCATGAGTACAGTTTGGGAATTGTTTATGAATGTAATTTGCCTACAGCAACCTCTCTGCTGTAATTTTAACACTACAGAAACAGACATCACCCACACAGTTTGCTGTATGACTTCAACAAGCAAAATGCAATTCCCCTGTAACAACACATAATTTTAAACAACACAACAGGATGTTGCTCTTTGCTTATCGCATGCTTCTACAAAGTCAGCCAACCCATTTAAAGAAATGTAGCAGCTATGGCACCTTCTAAGGTTTAGTGTGATGCATATACTTATAAATTGCAAAAGTTAAACTGCCTTGCACCTGTTTTGTTGCAGAGTTTTTAAGCAGCTGCTGCCACGATTCATGCATACTATCACAATTTTATAAATGGTAACCTTGACTACTACATCTGTAATACTGTGACATGTACAAATCAAACTCAGCAGATTTACTTGCTAATGTATGTTTTATAAAGGTGATCCTATTTTGTGGTAAGATAATACAAGGGTATTTGTTACTATAATTATTATTTTGGTTTAGGGTTACTCAGTGGAACATTCAGCTCTTAAGCCTGTTTCAAAACCCAGTTATTTTAGGACCATCATTTTAGCTGTACCACCTGATTTACAACAGGATTATACAAAGCACACATGCTGTTATACCCACTGCATTATTTCAAGTATGTGGGTAAATGAATAGTTACATATCACTGTGTATTATATTAAGCCAGGCTGTATGTATAATGCTGCCTTCACTCCTGCATGTTTATACAAGGTTTCTTGCAGGAGAAATATGTCATGATGTTGCACTCAAGCAAACATGAAAAACAAGAAAAATAAGAAGGCAAGAAAAAGCTAAAGAAAAGGAAATGTAAAAAGTAGATGAAGGCCGCAAGTCAGACAAAAAAGAATGGAAGAGATAACAGTTCGAGGGAGAACGGGGTTGGAAGGAAGGAGGACAGAAAGAAAAGGGCACAGACAACCAGGTCATATAGAAAAAGCAGAAAAAGAATGACCCATATTCGGGTACTACCTGCTTACCTACCCCCCATCAGGTTACAGAATGTTTAATGTAGTATGAGCAAGGTGAATGAAGTAAATAAAGCAGACAGGGCAGGAAGGAGGAAAAGGATGTTCTCACAAGGTGGCCTGGCTGCAGGCTGTGTCAGCATAATGTCAAACTGGAAAATACTACAAGACAAGTGAAAAAGAAATGGTTCGGCTCTATGCAGATGCTTAGGACAATGTAAAAGGAATTACAAGCACAAAACAAGCTTACAGTTTAGTCTTTTGTGCACAGCAGAGACTAAAGGAAAGGAATACTACAAAAGGCAAACTGATTTTTAAAATAAGAAATGCTGATGAATTAGGATGGTTGATATTGTGTGTGCACTTCTATAAATCTATGTGTAGAGTACACTGCATTAGACATACAAGCACACACATCTATGAAGGTGTGAATACCTATCTACACACAGATATATATATATATATATATATATATATATATATATAGAGAGAGAGAGAGAGAGATCTGAGAAGCTTTGGAGATAACAGTCTGGTTGGATTAGAAGGAAAAATCAGTGTGTGGAACTATTTTTTTGCGAGGAGTTGTGATAGAGTTTTCATGGATTTATACAAAAGGTAAATTATATATTTCTAATGGGTCTGCATTACTTATTTAAGTTTTATTTTTGGGGTTCAGTGTTTTATTAGGATTCTAGTTGTTACAGCAAATAAAACATTGTTTATAAGTTTATTTAATTTGCTTATTATGTTGCCATATATGTATGTTACTGTAAATATAGTTACAGGTACAAGTATATGTCAGCATAAGGTATTTTACAGTACAGTGGTTTTGGGGGCATGTGTAAATCTGTGTGTGTGTGTGTTTCCAGTTTTAGTTACTGCTATATGTTTGTATGTTTCAGTTGCCTATATAACTATGTATAGATAAGCATGTATTCTATGTTTCATGTTTATGGTGCTGTTTGCTTATAAATCATCATAAACACATAATTGGTTTGTGAGTGTAGTGTAAGTTGTTAGTATTGGCTTTGTGTTCTAATGCAACGTTTTATGCTGTGTTGTGTCCCTGTTTGAATATTTTACAGTGAGAAGGTGGTGAATATCATAATTTGTGCTATTTTTTGTGCTGCATGTGTGATTGCTAGAATGTCTGGGAGTGAATATTTTAAATGACAAAAATCACCAATGGCTCTGGTAAAACTGCTTCACATCCACGGACCCTGCATATCACAAAAAGGCGAGCCACAGGTTGAACAGGTACAATAACCACAACAGAAATGCGAGAAGATAGCTGTCTAAAGCATTAACGTACAGGACTGACCTCACTTCCTTGTTTGTTTCTTTCGGCTTTTCCCGGTTAGGGGTCGCCACAGCGGAACTCCGGTCCGCTAATGATTGATAGTTGATTTTTACATGCCGAGTTACCAACCCTGATGCACAACCTTCAATGAAGGTACGCCCATTCACGCATGTCTCCACGCAGAAGACGCTCTAGCTGAGAATCGAGAATCGAACCGGACAGTGTTTTACTGTGAGGCGACAACTTGTGAAAAATGTGGCGGAGGGCCTCTACACTCCTGGAAAGGAGTTATTTCCACTCTAACTTGCACCCTGGAGGGCATTATTGCTCTTAGAGAATGGGCTGTCTGTAAAATTGTTGTGTTTTACTTATTTATTCATTCATTTATTTTTTTATTACTATATAATTTTTATATATTTTTGTTGTAAAATAGCTCCTCTGCCTAATGTCCAGATATTTTGAGCTCAGAGGTCCAGAGGTACACTAACCTCTTAACTGCTCCTGCCAGGGTCTCTTGATCAGTGTCAATCTTCACTCTCTCCCTCTCTGTCTCACACACGCACACACCTGCTTTTATGTATGTATGCATTCACTCACACACGCAGACAGAAACAAACACATGCACACTTTTTTCTGTTTCATTTATTTTGTACACTGGCTAAACAGCAAAAGTGCTGCGTAGCGAGTGTAAAATAATAACTTGATCAAACTCTCTCTCTCAGTCTCATACACGCAAACATTCTCTCACACAAACATATATACACACACACACACACACACACACACACACACACACACACGTTTTTTATTTATTTATTTTTTAATTTTACACTTGCTAAACAGCAAAAGCCTTACTTAGCAGGCATACAATAATGGTAGCTGTTAGTTTTTTTCAGTGTGAGCTTCACGGCAGCTTGATATGCTGGTGTGAAGCATCGGATGCGATGTTCAGCGGGCATTTCCTATGTTTTAACACCCTGATGTAGAACTTTTCTTCTCCACTCAGTGTGGCAATCTACAGGTCGCCCATTCTCTAAGCAACAGAAATAAACATTCTCGAACTTCAGGTGTTAATTTCATTTCTATGAATTAAATGAAGAAACAAACTCAAACAGGCTTAGTCACTAGACTAACTTATTTTATAAGTGCTTTCATTCAACATCTGGACTTATCAGAGCTGAAGTCCAGTTGGTGGACAAAAGTGATGCATCTTTAAAGGATGTAAAACACTTTTCACTTCTATGCTTTTGTTTTTTTTTTTTTTTGTTACTAGTACTACATCAGGGAAGGTAAAGCTGCGCTTACTAAAAACAATTATGATCGAGTCTCTTTTACCATAACCAACTTGTTCTGAGTTCTTGACATGGGTGACAAGATTCAGCTCTCAAGCTTCACTCTGCGGTGAATTTCAGGCATCTTTGTATAGAACACAAAGTTGGGTAGGATCAGAGACCTAATCATTAATTATCTTTACAGTTCCTAAAGACTCACCTCCATGACGATTCTACTTGCTGACTTCAGCTTCTACTGTTGATCTTATATAATACTAAATCAAGTGTAAAATTAATTTTATTATTTTATACAAGTTTTCACAGTAAATTGAGTACAGTTAGAAAGTCCAGAACCTTTAACTGAAGTTGCGACAGCTTACAATGAAGTGGACAAATGCAGTACTGATACTAGCCAGGAATGCAATTCCATCTAAGCCTGACCCAGTTGTTGTAACAAGACAGTGATTGCTTTTTAATGAATGAAACATATCCAATATCTGATATGCATTCAGTTGTTATGAGTCCATCAGTAAGTAAGTGGTTATGTAAGTGAACACAGCCATGTATCAGCTGCCAAGCGAAGGAAAGATGGCAAGGGTGGAAAGTAACAAATGTGCAAAGGACAGAGGGGGAGACATCAAATCATTAAGTTGCATGACTCTCCTGTGCAATAAAAACTATATGACTTTAGGAAATCCTAATTAATGTCAAATATTAAGGGTGTGTGGCAAGGAGTTCAAACATATACACAATCTGCGGGTCTGTTTGGTTTAGCCTTTTCTTATTTATTCTTTGTCAATACCTACACAACAGCACATATTACAAATACATTCAATTAATTTATTGTTCTATATAAAAATAAAGTGTACAGGATTACTAGGTGAAGGCGGTTGTACACTGGACAGATGCCTTTTACAAATTAACAAATACACCTGTGAGCGGTGGAGGCAGCTCACCGGTGCAAAGGTGCTCTATCTATCTGCTTTACCAACAATATAAAATTATACAGCAGCTCTCTGGGGAGGCAGATGGATCCAGTAGGAGTAGACTGAAAGCTGTAATTAAATCAAAAGGTGCTTCAACAAAGTATTAGTTTAAGGGTGTGCACACTCATGCAACCAGATTATTGTACATTTTTTATTTTTTATATTTTTTTCCCTTAACAGATTTATTTCTTTTTCAATTGAATTGTACAGGTTATAGGTCACCTTAAACATGGGAAAAGTTTTGAAATGATTTATTGTGGTCTCATTTTTTTTATATCACAAAAACCTGGCATTTTAACAGGGATGTGTACACTGTATGTATGCATCCCAAATATGCAAGAAAATCTAGAAGATTTACGATTTTTGCTTGGAAATGTTTACATAGATATTTTATACCCCAAGCAGACTCTAGATAATTTTTCCTCAGGTAGACAGCAAATGCTAGAGGTGTGAGGGAGAAGAAAGAGGTACTTTGGAACACTTTTTCTTGGAGTGCGGTGAGTTGACAGACTTTAAGGATTCCCTGCAGGATGCACTGTCAAAGATGCTGGGTGGGCAGATTGGTGTGACGATGGAGACAATTTTTCTGAGCTACAATGTTGTGTCTTTCGGCTTTTCCCGGTTAGGGGTCGCCACAGCGGAACTCCGGTCCGCTAATGATTGGTAGTTGATTTTTACATGCCGAGTTACCAGCCCTGATGCACAACCTTCAACAAAGGTACGCCCATTCACGTATGTCTCCACTCAGAAGACGCTCTAGCTAAGAATCGAACCGAAAAGCGTCTGACTGTGAGGCGAACACGCTACAGCAGCACCACCACCGCGGGTTTCAAAATTGCCTAGACCTGTAAAGCCTTGTTGTGTCTAATTATGGTGGCTGCCAAAAAAGCAATTACTAGAAAAGAGAAATCCAAATCTAAACCAACTATATTAGAAGTAGTCAATATAGTAACAGAGATAAAACAACTGGAATTAAGATCTTTAGAAAAGTGTAGGAGCAAACTACATAGGAAAAAAATGGAATTGTGGGAACAATACATATAGGGGAGGAATGAGGTTTAAAAAAGGCAGGACTTAAATGAGATATGTAATGTCTGACTGACAATGATTGGGTCGATTGCATGTATAATGTTTGCAACTGAGTGCGTGTCAGTATAGTTTGTTATATAAAATGCTTGCAACTAGGACTGTGTTGGTGTGGCTTGGTTGCATTTATATAAATGTATGATTGCCTATGTCGTAAGTGATGGTTTAATAAAGATGTTTCTTGCACAAAAAAAAGGGTACCGCGGGGAGGACATGCAGACTTCTGTGTGGAGTCTGCATGTTCTCCCCGCGGTCGAGTGGCATTCGAAAGACATGTGTAGAATGGGCTTACCATCCTTGAAGGTTGGGCATCAAGCTGGCACCTCGGCACCCATAAAAAATCGACTGCCAATCATTAGCGGACCGGAGTTCCGCTGTGGCGACCCCTAACCGGGAAAAGCCTAAAGAAGAACAACAACATCATGCAATGCTGATTAAGTTATATGGTATACAGCAATATATGTGAAGTATAATATTTGTAAACTTCAACTTGTTAATACAGTTTGATTACTTTTTTATCAATGTAAATTTGCATATGTCACAAGTGGTAATTCAATAAAAGTGTTTAAAATTAAAAAAAAAAAGAATAATCTAGCAGAAATGTACAAATGATTAATTTTTTAGCTGAAAAAATACAGCTGCGGTTAAAATCCACTCACCCTCATTCTGTCTTCCCCAGCATTAAATACCTCTGCACCAGATGACTAATTACAACACATCCTGTTCCCCTCATAGACAACTCACTTTTTTTCTTAAACTATATCACATTAAGCAATACATCATAACACATTGAAATCTATAACATTATGTTTTCAAACAAAAATGTAACTTAAAATTTTACATTAACTCTCCTGACTTTGCCTTCTGAATTGTATACAACCAAATATATCCAATAATAGAAAATAAATAACAACCTTAACTTCTCTTGGACACATCCCAACACAGGATAAAATTGAAAACCTTACCACATCCCAGAAATCTGTAAAATCGCTAACCATGATCTTACAATTTCCAGCAAAACAAGTACATGAGAGCTAGATATATTATTATATTATCTAATATCTCTTACCACACAGTAAAATAAGTACGCTTTTTATTCATCAATTGTTTTACTTTTATAAGGCATTCAATAAAATTATGTCCCCCATACAGATAATTTCACCAAAAAAAGGATTAAAAACATACCAAAAAAGGTTTAAAAAATAATCATTCTCATGCACTTTCTATACAAAAAAAAATACACTGTTTGCAGCTATAGATCATCAGTCAGTACCTACAGACTAGCCAAAAAAAAGTCCTCTGATACAATTCATATAAATCTCAAATAACTACAAAGTCCATCAACATATGAGACCAAGAAGTAGAACAGGCAGGGGAGTCCTTTTTCAAAGTTCACATATCATATCACATCATGCAGGAGCGGCCTTAGGTCAACTGGTGCCCAAGGCAAAAGGGCTCCACGACACCACCTGGTGCCCCCCATCCTGGTCTACCTACACCAGATAAATACTGGGAAAGTGCCCCTGATACAGTGGCGCCCTAGGCGGCCGCCTAATTGGGCTATGCCTAAGGCCGGCTATGACATCATGCATGCCTACTGCAAAAAGCACACTGACCACAGCCCAAACTAACTAATATACACTTGCATCACTGGTAATCATTTTTAAAATCACATATCTGTTGATGAAAAAACACCCATCATATAACATTCCTTCAGTAAACTAAATCCTGCTCTCCATACTTCCTCTCATGCATAATCAGTATTGCATCCTCCACTGGAACAGTAGAGATATCCCCCTCACTTGTACTTCTTTTATAGACTACGATCTAACCCAAATTATCAGGACTTACATCAGAAACAGTGCAGTCACAGGCAACTCCTCAACTCTCACTGCAAACTCTCTATCACACCTTTTAACAGTCTGATAGGACTGCACTATCCAGTAACCACAAGATCATAAAAACAACTTTTTCTTACCCCTCCCATCAAGTGTCAGTTAAATGAATCTCTTATCATTCACATCATAGGAACAGAATCCCAATTTATTTCAAACTGATAAGTACAAAATGGACTCCAGTCACTACTCAAGATGACTGCATTCACAAATTAGTAAGTACAAAATGGACCCCAGTCACTACTCAAAAGCACATCAACAGTGGGCTCCATATTCCTTCCTAAATATCCTACTGCCACTACAAAACAAATGCTTACCAACTATACCTCTCAGCTATGCCTCATTGTAATGAATGCTCCATGCTGTTCCACAATGAAAAGGTCAGTCACACATCCATTGCCATGGTGGATAATACTGAATTATGTTCAGTCTTCAAAAGACTATTTTGTCAGTATAAAATAACACATTCCAAGCATGTTTTAGGCTTCCTAGTTGAAAATGTTAGTGGGGTTCTACATTTTGCCCATTTGTTTCACAGCATAAGTAATAGTGTTCCACATTCTAAAGACAGAAGTTTCAAAGCTAAATTATCAAGGTAAATAATAATAATAATAAAAGCCAGTGTAACATTATGGGTGATCTAACAAATAAAACATTACCTAAAGTACAGATACACTGCTTGACATCAATACAAAGGAGTTAACAATAACATCCTGGTCAGTTTAATGCACCATTAGAAATAAAAAGAAGTTATGTCCTTACCATAACGTTCCATGTGGAGTGTTCATCTCGCCTTTGTTCTTACACATGGGTGTCGGAGCCGATCCTCGGCTCCGAGTCGGTCGCTTAGCAAAGCTTTGCATCCAGAAGAAGCTCGAGACCAACCTACCTCCCACAATTCCCTCTGCCTTTACCTCAGATCTAGTTTGCAACCAGATCCAGCAATAACAAAGTAATCCCCTATAAAGAAAACGTACGTATACACAAGGAACGTAACTAGCTCAAGCCAGTAGAACAAGAGAGAGACCACTAGTGGGAGACAAACAGGCCAGACTTCTAAACCGAACGTTCTTCCAGACCTGAGGGTGGGAGGGTGGGAATGTAAGAACAAAGGCAAGATGAACACTCCACATGGAACGTTATGGTAAGGACATAACTTCTTTATGTGAGAGTGTTCAATCTCGATGTTTGTTCTTACACATGTGTAGTGTCCCTAGCTCCGTTACCCCGAGTGACTCACGGAAGAACGTTCCTGAGCACAGTGGAACCAAAAGATGCTCTGTCCCTGGAAGTCTTGTCCACTTTATAATGAGTGATGAACGTATGTGGTTTAGACCAAGTGGCTGCCGCACAAATAGTGTCCAAAGGCAGACGAGCCGCATGAGCCAAAGATGTAGAAAGTGACCTAGTAGAATGTCCCTTTGGTTTGGTGGGCAAACTCTGATTAGAAGCAGAATAAACGAAGGTAATACAATCAGTCAGCTATTTGGAAAGAGTATGCTTCGTCACTGCCATGCCCTTTTTTTTGTCCGCAAAAGCTATAAAGAGTTGGTCTGCTTTTCTATGGTCTTTAGTTCTATCTAGGTAGAATCTGAGTTGTCTATGAACATCCAACTTGTGCAACATATATTCCAGCTTACTGGAGTGGCTTTTGAAAAATGTGGGAAGCTCAATGGACTGATTAATGTAGTTAACTGAACAAACCTTAGGGAGGAACGAAGGGTTGGTGCGTAATGATACCCTGTCCGGGTGAAAAATTAAATATGGCTGCTTAATGGAAAGAGCCTGAAGTTCTGATACTCGTCTGGCTGAAGTGATAGCTACTAGGAAAAGAGTTTTCCAGGACAAGAACTTTAAGGAACAGGAAGAAGCTGGTTCAAAAGGTGGTAACATTAGTTGGGATAAGAGCAGATTTAGATTCCAAGGAGCTGTAGGAAACCTAACTGCTGGTCTAAGATGAAAGGACCCTTTCAAGAAGGCTTTACAAAGCCTATGAGCCATAATGGGCGCTCCGTTCTTTCCTACATGGAAGTTCGAAATCGCAGCCAATTGAACTTTTAAAGTAGCAGTAGAGGCTCCTTGATGAAACAGTATGGACAGGAACTCAAAAATCTTGTTTAGAGGGGCTACTAAGGGATCTAAATTTTGTTTAGTCGCCCAGTAAATGAAACGTTTCCACTTACCGGTGTAAATTTTAGTAGTGGAAGCCTTATGAGAGGCAACCAGAACGTCCTGAACCGCCAGAGAGAGAAGATCAGACCTGGCTAAGTAGGGAAGCGGAGCAGCCAAGCTGCTAACTTGAGGGACAGGAGTGACGGGTGGGGAGCTCCTGACGAATGAGTCAGTAGATCTGGCACCGGGTCCAGAATCCAGGGCTCCCGCATTTGGTGAGCTTGAAGAAAGGGGAACCAAATCTGTCGAGGCCAGAATGGGGCAATGAGAATTATAGTCCTTTCCTGGTCCTTGGCTTTCTGAAGAAATCTCGGTATCAGAGGTATAGGGGGGAAAGCGTACAGGAGACCCGGGGGCCAATCATGAATCAGAGCGTCCCTGGGGACATCCCCTAGAGGGGGAAGAAGGGCAAAGTAGCTTCTGCATTTGGTGTTCATCGGAGACGCAAACAGATCGCAGCAAGGCTGGCCCCATTTGCGGAAGATCCTTTCCACCACTATCTGGTTGAGGGACCACTCATGAGGTAACAGGATGGCTCTGCTCAACCTGTCCGCTATGACGTTGGATAACCCCGGGATGTGCGTTGCTATCAGAAAGTGACCCGTGGATTCTGCCCATTGCCAAATTCTCATGGCCTCTCTGCACAACTGGTAAGATTTGGTTCCTCCTTGTTTGTTTATGTACCAGACTACGGACATGTTGTCTGGCTGAACTGCAATGGTCCCTAGAGGTAGAAGGGGGGAGAAGTGTAGCAACGCTAGAAACATTGCCCTCATCTCTAGAACATTGATGTGCAGGTTGTACTCTAAACTGGTCCATTCGCCTTGGACTGTCTGTCCCTGAAAAATGCCCCCCCACCCTATCAGGGAAGCGTCCGTGGTCACTGTGGCTGTTGGTGTGGGTAACACAAACGGTTGGCCGCTGATGAAATTGTGATTCTGTAACCACCAAGACAGGTGTGCTTTGCAGGTGTTCGTAATGTGAATCTCGTGTGTCAGTGGTAACTGTTGGAACGACCACTGTGCGAACAGCAGCCATTGGAGAACTCTTATGTGTAGCCTCCCCATGGGAACTGCAATGAGGGAAGCTGACATGAGTCCCAAGACTTTCAAGACTAGTTTGGCTGGGGACTTTTTGGACAATAGTAGGAGAGATACGTGTTTTTGTAGGGAAGCTATTCTTGCGGAGGGGAGTTTTAGGAGCAAAGAACGGGTATAAAGCTCTGCCCCTATAAATGAAATATGCTGCGAGGGCTGTAACGCAGATTTTTCGAAATTTATCGAAATCCCTAGCTGAACACAAAGGCTGAGAGTGTAGTCCCTGGCCTGTATGAGTTGACGCTCGGTGGTGGCAGAAAGGAGCCAGTCGTCCAGATACGGAAACACCCGGAATCCTAGGCGTCTCAAGTGAGACGCTACCACTGCCATGCATTTGGTGAAAACCCTGGGGGCTGAGGTTAGACCAAAGGGCAGGGCCCGAAACTGAAAGTGGCTGGCTCCCAGCCGGAAGCGCAGGTGATCTCTGGACGCTCTGGCCATTTTGATGTGGTAGTAGGCGTCCCTGAGATCTATTGAGCACATCCAGTCGTCCTTCTGTAAGAACAGAAGGATCGATTGAAGCGTGACCATCCGGAACTTTTCTTTCTTGACATACGTATTGAGATTGCTTAGGTCCAGAATTGGCTTCCAGTCCCCTGTCTTCTTTGGAACTAAAAAGAACCTTGAGTAAGTTCCGGATCCTGTTTGGTCCGCCGGGACTGGTTGGATGACTCTTTTTTTTTAGCAGCTTTGAGATTTCTATAGATGCAGGTTCACGCAGATGGGGTGGAACATCTGGGAATCTTTTTTCTGGTAACGGGGGGAATAGAAAAGGAACTTTGTAACCTCTGGTAATAATGCTTTTTACCCATTTGTCTGATGTAAGTTTTTGCCAGGCCTGAGGGTATAAAGCCAAGCATCCCCCAACTGCCTCCAGAGCAGGACAGTCGGGCCTCCTCTCAGGAGTGCTGGAAAGGCTTCCCCGGGATGGTATCCCTGTTGCCTTGGTTTTGCGGACCCCCTCTGCCGCCAGGGCAGCGTCTTCCACCTCTGCCCCCCCCTCTGCCTCTGGAGGGGGCATCACCCTGTGTGCCTGGGAAAGAACCCTGGGGTTTACGAAACCACATCTTTCCACCTCGTTGCCCTTTGGGGTATGGTCTGGATGGGGTGGAAAAACGGACTACAACAGCAGACAGAGTCTTTCCCTCTTGCTCACACCGGGTCAGGGTCTCCTTTACTTTGGGGCCAAAAAGAGTGGTGCCATCAAAGGGGGCGTTAGTAAAGGAAGATTTGAAGGCTTCCGCAAAGGAGCACAGGCGCATCCAGGATTGTCTACGAAGAGCAATCGCTAAAGCTGCAGCCCTACTCGAGCCTTCGGCCGCATACGAGATGAGCCTCATGGACGAGTTCACAATAGATGTAAGGGTATTGAGCTGTGCTGTAACCTTATCCGAGACAGCAGCATCTGTACTACCCTGGAGGATATCTCCCAACTCCTTGACTAGATCCCTCTGTAATCTTGTGAAGTGTGTCAAGTAGTTCAGCGATCGCATGGAAAAAGTCGCTGAGCTGAAAATGCGGTTCCCATATCTGTCCATGGTCCTAGAGTCTCTGTTAGGAGGATGAACAGACGAGGAAGATTCGGACATCTCCTTTTTCGTGGCAGCTGCCACCACCACAGCATCCACTGGAACTCCCTTAGTGAGATATGACTTATCCTGAGGGGCAGTTATGTATTTGTTAGGCTTCCTGGGAACTGGTTCCACTGTATCAGGTGTCTCCCACGCCCTTCGAGCAATCAATTCCATTAACTCGTCGAAGGGCGGAGTGACCCAGGAGGAAGAAGGGCGAGCACCAAATGCCTTCAGCAGAGCCGACTCATCCTCAGAAGGGGTAGGGCCTGCCAATCACCTCTCTGTTTCAGGATCTCCAAGATGTCAGAAAAAGAGACATCCTCTGTAGGTGATTTTGGGGACCCCTCTGACTCATCCAAGTCAGTATCCGATGTTAAGGATTCTTGTGGAGAATCTAAGTGCCTCCTCTTGCACAATCTTTTCCTCGGGACGTCATCAGGGCATCCGATGAAGCCTCCGAGGAAGAAGGGGCTCCCTCTGGGAGTGGCTGAGACACTGGTGCTCGACGCTTTTGTGTAGTCGTGGGTGCAGAAGAAGACAACAGACCTTTACGGGAGGGAGAAGTTGCTTCTGCTGAAGTGGTTGTCTGAGAAGACAATACCTTCCTCATAAGGTCGAAGGCCCCTGGACCCCGAGCCGAGGAATCCCCCAGTTCCGAAGAACGCGGAGGTATCTCCGACGCGAAAACCAAGGGCATCGACCCCGAGGACGGAGCCGAAGTGATCCGTGCCGAGGCGCCGAGTCGGCACCGAAATATCGGTTTGACTCTCGGTCCTGGAACCAAGGATAGATCGTCGGCTCCGCGAGTCCGGTAATGGTTCCGACGGAGTCGAGGTCAACGGTGCCGACCGAGAAAGGGACGGTTCCGGCACCAAGGGCAACACTATTATCAGATCAACGTCTCCCTGCTCCGAAGGCCGAGTAGGCCTCGGAGGAGGATCAGATGGAGATAAAGGAAGGCCTTTGAGTCTCGACACCAATTGAGAAGAGACTGCAATGAGTTTGGACAGGGCCGTGTTCTCCATTAACTTCTGCACCACACGATCTACGTCAGTGTCGGAGAGGGGCCTGGAAGACCGAGTCGAAGGAATCGAGGACGGTGCCGACCTCAACAGAGCAGGAGGTGGTAGCTCTGCCACCGGTTCCAAGACTCGAGGCTCGGTGACAGACAGAAGTTCGACACTCGGCCCCGAAGTCTGTGGAACTGGTGAACGAACCTTAAACGAAGAACTCGGAGCCGATGACCTGGGCTCCGATGTCTTCGACTCCTTCGAGGATCTAGAAGCCTGGTCTGACTTGTCAAGAGCCTCCTGGAAGGCAAGCTTCAAAAGACCTCTGTCCATAAGCTTCCTGTGCCTATCTGTCATGACCCTTCCACTAAAGGAATGACAGATAGAACAGTCTTCCTGTAAATGGAGAGGGCTAAGACAGTAGACACAGGAGCTATGGTTGTCGGTGACAGACATCTTCTGCCCACACTGACACCTCTTAAATCCTGACTTAGCTTTCTCAGACATTCTGTAAGAAAAAGTAAGTACACTTATTACAAAACACTGTCAAATTAGGTTATCAAGTAACTAGCAATAAAATTGCAGGTATCAAATCCAAGTTTAGCAGTAGTGGGTAGGCCCTAAGGTAAAACCTAAACTATAAATATATATATATATATATATATATATATATATATATATATATATATAATAGAAAAAAGATGACCAGACCACACACACACTAAATATAAGAGTCAAGAATCCTAAAACTTTTGAAGAAAAAGTACAAGAAAAAAGTTATCTTATCTTCCCAGTTGGTCTGAGCTGTGTAGAAACGATGCGATCGGTTGCAGCAGCAAACTAGATCTGGGGTAAAGGCAGAGGGAATTGTGGGAGGTAGGTTGGTCTCGAGCTTCTTCTGGATGCAAAGCTTTGCTAAGCGGCCGACTCGGAGCCGAGGATCGGCTCCGACACCCATGTGTAAGAACAAATGGCGAGATTGAACACTCTCACATCTGCAAATTAAAATCACAAGCAATATACTAATCACCTACATAAAGCAAAACTTGAACTATATTTAACAAACATTACAGTCCTGTGGGGAAATAAATTTAACCAAATGACAGGCAAAGACTAAGCCCTTCCTCACAAAATGTTTCACCCCAACTAATAAGCCCTTCCTCAAAAATGTTTCACCCCTAATACCATACATATAGCAAATTCCCCAATATCCAATACCACAAATGTATTTAAAATCTCAAGCACCACACCAACACATTCTAACCCCATTCCACCCCACCACACTAAACCAATTCCATACTTTCGTTTCACAACTACTACTTTTATCTCAAATCAGTATGTGGCTATGATTCATCTACTCTTGCTAAGGTTCTGATGACTCAACTCCCAAAATTCCTACATACATAAAATGCATTATCACATGTGAATGGAAATGTCGAGAAAATTAAGTATTGTGAAGTTTGTTTCACTGCTTTGTTTCCTTGGTGTAGATAGCAACCATGTTAATTGTTCTATTGATATTATTTTCAGTGATGAACGCCTAGTTATTTTGTAAGAGTAAATAGTTATCACTAACTGATAAACCAAACACACTTGCCAGTTCCACAGGCACTCAGGGATAAAGCCCTGCATATGAGCCAGATCATCTGAGTTTGATTAATGGTTTGAATACTTGGGGAAGCTGGCCAGGGAGAATAAGGAATTAACATGATGGAGCCTCCTTGCCTTTTGCTTTGGGGAGGGCCAGATACCCCATGTCCACGGTAAGGAGTCTGGACAGAATCCTTGTTAGAATCTGGAGATCACCACAGGCACTTGTCTTTGATGGCTGCAGGGCCGTAAGTTGGATGCCTGTCATGGAAACAAGAGACATGGCCACTACAGATGCTAAATGCATGATATCCCTTGGGGATGCTATGGACACGCACCATGGGAATTCCTTGAGGATGCTATGTCCATGCACTATGGGAATCCCTTGGGGATGCTATGACCACACACCATGGGGAATGTGTAGGGTTACAGTGAAAATCTCAGACTGCCATGGTGACTGAGGGCACCACTACTGACATTTGACCCTTGTCCCTAAGGAGAAAAGAATGGGCTTTCAGGGCATCTTAATTGGGGAAAATAGGCTCTCTGGGTGAATCATGAAGGAGGCGTAAAGGTCAAATTTCAAACTTTGAAAAAAAACATATAAAGACAATTTGCAGACATGCATCCATAAGAATAATTTAGATATGCTGGCATATCCTCCTATACAAGTCACTATATATGACTGTGCTTACTACTAGCCAGAGAATTCATAAAAGTCAGCACAAGACAAAAATACTTAATAAACATGCCATTCGAACTGACTCAAAAATAAAGTCAGATTCAGTGAGCTGTTTCAGATGCACTGCACAGATGTCGGTGTCTATGCAACTTGTGCTCTTTACATGCAAAGCTATAATGTTTCTAAAAAGCACCAGCACCAATTCCCATGTTTGCAAAAAGACCTTAATACCTTTAGTGACTAAAGCTGTCAGATAACTGTCTGAAAAATTCTTCCACAGAAGGCAATCTGTCCTCGAATGCAAGTGGAAATATACGCAGTAACAGGTCAGTCAGATACATGAGGTATCAGAGGCAAGGGAAAATGAGCAACCTTGAGCCTCTGACAGTCAAGTTGTGGTTTGTATTTCAAGTTTCCTAAACATGAGCACCTTAAGAATGTGATGATTTGTTTACCGAGAGGTGTCAGAATGGAAGGCTTAACTTGTCAATAGAGCAGGCAGCAGTAAATGCCTGTATTTGCCCCTAAAATTATACTTGTGGGTAGCTGTGTGCTTCACCTATCAGCCAAGTTTATTGAGAAAAGTTGTTTTATCACCTTGCAGTCTTTCTAAAAATTGAAGTGGAACTGACTACAGTTCCATATATTTTTTTAAATGTTCTTGCTACTGAATAAACAGGTACAAGAAAATTCAACACCAAAGGTCAAGACAAGTAAATCACAGCAGAATAATCCCCCACAAAATAATAATACATTCAGCTGCTGAAATGTACAATTGCCATAAAAAAAGAAGCATGTTAGATATCGCTATCCGAACACAGGGCACCATTAAGTAATGTATACCATACACTCACCATCCCCACAATATTCTTAATCCTTAAAAAGAGAACCAGTTATTCCAGATGGCCCTGAAAATCTCCTGCAGGCACTCCCCCCCCCAATACAACATCCTCTATCTATACTGTGACTGCGGGACAATGAAACAAAAAGTTCATGACATGTTCATTTTGAGAGTATCACAGGAATTGGTCTCATTCCAAATCAGTGTCCAGGACAGGCACTTACTGGCTAGCTGAGGCTGGACAGTTAGCTGGGTGATGACAATTCCTGTAAATGGTATACCTTAAGGAATGGGTAAAAAGACACTGTTGAGTAATATGCCTGAGGTGACAATTGCTTATGTGATGTTACTTTAAACTGAAGCAATATCTTACTTGTCCAAGACTCTTAAGCATTGTGTAATTTACCTTCTTCGAACTCTCAGCCTCCCAGACAAACAGCCTGTCACTGATCAATCTTTTTCTGAGGTGCAGGGACAGAGGAATAAGAATAATTTAATGAGGAAGGTATGATGGTCCTCATTTGGGGGTTGTGGAAGCACCTTTCCCTGCAGAAAATACTTCTGTACCATTAATGTTGTTTCATTTCCCAATAATTTGTACAAACTCAAGTACACGTGCTTTGAGAAATTCTGTACTTAAATTGTCAGTTACAAATAATTTCCAAGATCTGTTATATTTGGTGCCACCATAGCCTAATAATCAGGTCAAAATAGAAGGGAAGCTGAGAGCTGCATAGTGCTTTAACTTCAAGACAAATTTGTTTGCTGTGTGTGTGATTTTTTTATTATATGTTGGCTAATTTTTTGAATTAATTACTAATTAAGAACACTCGACTAGTATGGTGTTGTTTACAACTGCTTATGACTTGTCGGTCTCAATCATTTTTCCTGGTATTGTGCTGACTACGTTTCTGAAGCAGTAATGATTTATCTTACAGGCTTTATTCCTTACTTATTTAGTTTACAGCACTTGAAATACATTTCAAGGCAAACTCTTTTAGGAATATTATTTTGATTTATACCTTATTGAATTATTTACATATTAAAAGTGGTCTGGTTTTCAATTCAGCTTATTAACTTACAATAGTTTAATGCTGCTGGTTTACAGTTCAGATTTAGGAGTCCTGCAGGACAACTAACTACACTGATTCAGATTTGGGGGCTGCATATTTAGTTTATAATTTATATTTACTGTGCACTATTAAGAAATATATTAGAATGCACATTCAAGCCTACTGCGTTAAATTTACTCATTAAGCTTGTGAGGAAAAGTAGGCCTACAAGTACAACTTTATTCTTTAAGCATTTAACTTTTTATACTGACTCTCAGGTGAAAAGTAAACTTCCTGCATACGTGTAGAATATAGATGCAGACTTCCTTTCACTGGGGCTCATTTTTTGTTTTACTACTTAACTTTGAAAATGAAGTTCAAGAAAAAAAGTCTTTGTGCGTTTGGAATTTAAACCAATTTAGTTGAATTTGTTGTCTGTTTATAGCAACCTTTGAATTTGGAGAGCAGTGTATGCAAGACACCTTACTTAAAAGAGGCAGCTATCTTTTCATAATTGTCCTTGGGGTAAGGTACAGTTAAAATAAACTATGTGACATGTGCTTGCTACTTTTAAATGCCAACTAACACGTCACTTGTCTGGCATTTGCAAAGGTCAGCAATGCTACACAAGTAGAAAGGCCTAGCTGAGTACTAATAAAAGAAAGATAAAATAAATATATAAAATGAAATAAGGAAACTAAGAATATGACAAGATCAAAGAAAAAGTACAAGGTAGACAAGATGTGTGTGTGTGGTTGTGCGCATTTGGGGTGTTCAAGATGTGGTACATCAGTTTAGATCAGATCTGGTGTAGCAGAGGATGCAGGATACATGGGAGATTGGAGGAACTTCAAGGAATAATGGGAACCAGAAATATAGTGGTTTGGCTAGTCAGGCAAGAAAATGTTGAGAGGCTGCAAACAGAGGCAAGCAAAAATAATGACATAGGAAAAGGGAACAGGAAGAAAAGCAGAGGACAAGATGGCACAATAAGAGGTTGTAAGTAGAGTAAGGGCAAGTGAGGAGGCATCATACCTCTCAAACTCGTATAGCAAGAAATCTGGACAAAGCCATAAATAGTGGGGGGACAAATACCCAAAATAGGTAAATTTTTTAAATATTGCTCTTTTTAAAAACTTATAAAGTTGATAAACAGTCTGAAACTCAAATGTCTGTCATTGTTTTCTGACTTCAATCTTCAATGATTTGAAAATGATTTGATATAAAACCAAAATTGTATGAGGAAAATACGAAAAATACGAGGCAAAAATGTGAACATTCTGCAAAAATCTGGATAGTTAAGAGATATGTGTGGCATAGATTAAGATACAAAGAGGAAAAGGGACAGGCAGCCAAAAAAGAGAAGCATTTTAAATGAAAACTTTCAGGAAAAATAGATGCAAACAGCAGGCACAAACGATGAAGGAGGACAGAGTAGAAAGTCTAGCCTTCCTGGTATTGTACTGTACTACATGAAATGGGGGAGGCCACTTAGCTAAATGGGAAGAATACAGGATAAAAGACATAAATAATGGATAGGCCTTTGAGGAGGAATATATGAGGGTTGGAAAAGGAATGAAGTTAACACGGAGAGAGGAAACGAGCAAAGAAAATAAAATGAGTTAGAGTGGCATAGTGAGATGGAATGGTTATAGAAAAAAAGGGGTAGTTACCATCATGCGTTCTAAGAAGGCACCTTTCACTTAACTATGTGGGTTCTATCTTTCAGCCATGTCTAGCTCCCTAATCATGAATGGATCTTCTTCTAAGGCACTTAGCTTGCTTATGATGCTAGCATGTTGTACAATATCAAATGCTTTGACCAGATCTAAATAAGCTGCTTGAACAGAACAGCTTGTGTGACCTCAATGAAGAATATGACTAAACTAAGAAGGCAGGATCTTCCTCTGACAAAGCCAAACTGATGAGTATCTAGCTTGGTAAGGTATTTAGTATCACTGTTTATATGGTCAGATGGCATGGCTTTACAAATCTGACTAATCAAGAAATGGGTCTATAATTTCCCTGGTCACTAAACTGAAGCATGGAGAGAGTGCTATCTTTACACTAAAACCAAGTCTCGGTAACTACACAGACACGTATGCATTCAAGTTGCAGGACAGACTCATGATTAAGCAACTGGTTGTAAAGACTTCTGGTATACATAACAACCTCCCTGATATGGTCCAATTCAGGGTTGGAAATGGCTATACTGATACCTGTTGGAATGTTCATTACACAAACTGCCTAAAAAAGGCAATATGGTAGTGGCAAAGGCTGTCACCATGCAAAAGCCATGAAACCAGATGTAAAAGCGAATGATTGGCAAAACAGGTCGGACTGTCATTTATCTTGTCCCATGTTGACAAATATAGTCCACTGAATACAGTCACTCATGCCAAGTACAACATATTCCCCATCTAATGTCAAAATACAGCGCTTCTCTAGCATCATTTACATCCAAGGTGTTAAAAGAGGGTTTAAACTTTAAACGGGTAGTCCACTACAAGTGATAATTTCAAAAGGAATATTTCATGTACTGAAACACATTTATATAGTGTTATGCAGCAGAAAGAGCAGCATATAAACTGAACATTAAACGTAAGCTGAACTGTTGCAAGATCATCTGAGTTATTCAGTCTTAAATGAAGTGTTAACAGCTTTTTATGAGCCCATGCTCAACACAGCAAAAATATCAAAAACATGAGTAACACATGCACAGCCCATGACATGGGATTTGGAATCTATCTCTGTAATTCACTCAGTCAAGAATATAGGCATCGGTCTAGCTTAAATACAACCACACAAAGTGAGGAAAGGAAGGCAGTAAAAACACTAGGCAACTATTATACCTAGCCATTAAAAGTGAAGAAAACGAAGTAAACAAACTTGAACTTGCCCAGGTTTTCCAGTCTGTTACCATCCTATGACCATCATTTCCTAGTCTGCTGCTACATAACCATATAACCCACCAGTCATCAGGGAGTAGTGCTAGATTTATGCACAAGCAGTGAGATTTTCCCACAGAAACAAAAATCCAAGTGGGAAAATACCACAGCTGTTGTATAAATCCACACTGCACCCACAAAACAGCAGTGGCTTTTCCTGTTATAAAGTAACATTCTGCAGGAGATTTTTTTTTACATGAGCCTCAGTATTAAAGGCTTATGTTCTCCTTTGGTACTTTCTTCAATGGAGTACTGATATAACCCTGCAGATTAAGTGAGGTGCACACACATACACTGATCCATGTGATTATGATTAAAACGACTTCACTAGCTGAATCCACCAAGTTACCACAGCCCATATTTTATGGCTTATATTTTAATTTTATAAAAAAATGTTGTGGGGGTACCATATGTGGCTGTGTTATCTGTTTGCATCTCAACCTTAAGATGTATGTCTTGCTTTTGTTTGAGATACAGAATGGAACAATTTTTTTTTAAGTGTGTGTAGGAGTGGTAAGCTCAAATGTCTTCTGAAGACCTTGTGAATGTCTTTTTTTCTGGGGGTGATACTGTCTTAACACCAGGAAGACAAACAGTACAAAGGCAGCATTAAGAAAGTAATAATAACAAAACAGTGGTTAGTACTGGGCAATACTGTACCAAGCAGAAATGTTCTGGAAGGTCTGGTTTTGACAAGTGCTGCCTACTTTTTAGATATTATTATTATGCTAAGAAAGTAGGGTATCAGCTAAATTATTTCAACATTATTATAGTTTTAACTTACATTTTTTTTTTATATTCTGACATAAAATAATCCCAACTCCAAAACTGTAATAGGTCATGTTACAGACAGGAATCCGTAAGGAAGTATTAACCACTGAACATAGCTTGTCTTCACTAAATTGTTTGCGTTTCTCATTTTTTTTAAAATGTCATCATTTGCTATTACATATTAGGCAGACAAAAGTCAACTTTGTAAATTAGAAGATAAACTCGGCACAAATATTTTAAAACCTGAATATCTAACTGTGTCTGCAGATATATATGCCTTAATGTCTGATTGTATTAAGACAAAACGCTTTCACAAATCTGTGCTCTGAATAGTGAGTGATGAATCTCCAGTTTTCATCATTCATAAATTAATACACCTAAAGTGGGAATATACTGCATACCAGACTAATAATACTACAGAGAGAAAAGCAAGAACAGTTGAGTCACTTTAGATATGGACAAACTATATGAAATGTATAACCCCTGCCAAAAAAAGATCAACACAAGTAGCTGTATATAGCATACAACACGCACAAAACTTTTCAAATAAGTTGTTTCTCTCCTTCAAATTAATACAAGGCATTATGTAATAGAGGAAATCACTACATGGTTTTGCAATAATGACAAAAACAGAAGGGGCCACAAGTTCATGAAGGCTACTCCTTGCTTTAACATACAGGCACAAGAATTTACAAAAATCAGAAAGTAAGATGCCTAACATTCCATGATACTTACAGAAAAATATTCAGGGGCAATAAAAAGACGCTAACCCAGTAATGAATGGCCAATATGCAAACATGTTAAATGCTCCCCTCTGTTTTTGTACTCCTGCTGAATTCTTTCTTTAGGTAGTCAAAAATGTCATGAGGTTAGATGCACATACAGTAAGGACTGTCACAGAACTACATTCCTATGAGGAGATGCTTCCCTCTCAGTAGCAGAGACTACAGGAAAACATCAGGAAGCTATAACATTTATAAAGTAAATCCCTGCAAACAGCATTAGTAATTTAAGTACTAATTGCACAGAAGTTCAGACACATAGTAAGAAATTACTAGTGCTCACTAAGCCATTGCAAATCAACCCTGTGTACTCAGAAGCTCTCCATATGCTCATACTGACTGAGTGCTTGGATTGAATTTCAGGATGCATTTAACACCTGCTATGTGTACAACAGAAGCACTTTCCAGGAAGAGGGGCAATGAGGAAGCAGATCAAATGAAGCCCAGATGAGTGACCTTCTAAATTAACTGTACCATACCAGCTTTCTGCAGAAGTACTGGAACTTGGCCAGAACAGTTACGTTTTTTTAAGTATTTCTATCTGATTCTCTAAAAATATTAAGTTAATATGTTTTTGTTTCACTCACTTATGGAAAGAAGCACAGACTTGTTTATCTACATATATATTTTCAAGCTGCTTTCTTAATGGTTTACTTACTATTTAGTAACTTGATGGGTAAGAAATTATGTTTTTCTAAATCAATCTGAACTAAAGGCAGTTAAAATACATGTAAATAAGCAAGACTGAACATACACAGAAACTTTAAATCACCAATGCAAATTCATATGACAGTCACTACAAAAGCGATGATACATATGAATAATAATTGTATTAATAAAACACATGTAGTACTAATCAAGCATTAGAAGCCACTTGATATAGCCATGTCTTGCCTTCATTTACGGGAAGACTACATCCTGCATCAGAAGTTGTAACGATCAAAAAGTACCTGTCAAGTCAGTAGAGGGGTTATTCTAAACTGCAAGCCCTATAACAGAATATAACAATATTAGTACTCATCTGCAAACACATGGTAAGATGGTAAGAACAAGGTCAAGGAAAACAGCCTCACTGGCAAATGAATGAGATTCACAGACAGGGTAAACACTAACAGCCTCAGAGGAAGAAAAGCAGCAAAACAAGTGGAAAATGTTGCTCTCTTTTATGCAACCAGCATAAGCCAATCAGAGACATTCAGTGGTGTCTTCTCCTAAACGCTCTGGACTGTGACACTACTACTCTTGTTTAGCACAGTTTAAAAGCAAAGTGTATTACCTTTTTATGAAGCAGCAACACGAGCGAGCCCAAAATCAAGCAGTGGTATGAGAAAGTTTTCTTGTGGACCAGCATTCCTAAATTAAAAGTAATTTACTTATACTAAAATTGGCATTAATAGCTTTTCCATCCTTAGTTTCAATAACCAATAATGCAATTCAGAGCCACATTTTTGTTGGCTTGTGTATGTATAAGAATAGCATGATGGCTCAGTAAAGTGGCTGGCATGCAAATGACACACTTTTTCAGACAGAACTCCTGCTATTGATAAGCATCCTTGGATGTTGCAGCCAGAAAACTGCTGCAGGTATTAGCATGACTGCTTTCTACTGCACCTGTCATCACTTATAAACATGTACTTGTTGTTTCCCTGCAATCAACAGCTCCTTTAAATGAAAAATAATATTTTTAAATCAATAAA
Organism: Protopterus annectens; assembly: GCF_019279795.1. Classification (NCBI taxonomy): domain Eukaryota; kingdom Metazoa; phylum Chordata; order Ceratodontiformes; family Protopteridae; genus Protopterus; species Protopterus annectens. The sequence goes on from NC_056735.1 coordinate 1,612,409,159, forward strand.
ATGCTGTGTGTTGTCACCAATAAAAACACCAGTGAAAGCTGTAACGCTGTGAGGTATTGCCAGCTGTGCCAGGAGAAGTAAGGCAGTGGATGTGTAACATATGCCAGCATAGTTAGCTGGAGTTTTGTAAAGAATTATAGGTCATTTGTATATCAAGCTGATTTGTATAGATGCTGTGTTGAAACGTGTATTTGTAAAGTTACTTGTGTTAAACATGTATCAACAGTGGGCCCTGATGGACAGAAAATAAATATACTTGTATGTCAGATTGTACTGTACCTGTTGAAATGAATATACTGTAAAAGAGGACACTGGAAGTGAAGAGGTTAATCTCAGTCAAGCTAACTTTAAAAAATAGTCAAATTAAATTACCTGGTAGGCCATAAAGATTGTACCTTACAGTTCTGATTGTAGTCACAGACAAAATGTCTGTGAAAACTAGGATTAGGAATCCTACTGTGTTGTCCTTAGGGGTGAACTAACTGCTACCCTGGAAGGACTGAAGCTTTTGAAATGATTTTCTAGCTTCTAGATGTTATAACACACATCTTAGCAAAGACGTACGTGTCAGTTTCTGGTTCAGTTTCAAATACAGGGGTAGTGCAGGAACCAGAAGTCAGATAACCAGATGTATGTGATGTCATTTTGTAATCCAGCACTGAAATTATGTTTTAATACTAGATGAGATACAAATGTCAGGTTTCATAAACAGACTGCTCTGAGAAGGAGGAAAACCACTCACCCACATCATCTTGCCTTGCTCTAATAAGTGAACTAGGGGACAGTAATTCTTTAGATCAGTCAGGAAAATATAGTAAGAATAGTTAAGTACTGTTTTTCTGTATCTGTGTGAATCTTTCCATCGGTGTTATTCTTAATATTTCCTGTGATTTAAACTCTGGTGTTTATAGTAAATAGATATTTAGTATTTTCATGTTCTTTTATTATTTATTATTATATATATTTAAACTTTTCATTGTGGCTGGTCTTTTAGAGAATATTTTAACCAGTGAGAATACTTATATTTATTTGGTGACACTGTGGCCACTCCTAGAAGCCTTGCTACATTGGTCAAACACTACCATTTGTATTCGTATTAATTTTACTCTGTATAATTTAGTACCCATGCAAGAGCCTTAGAGTAGCTGGCTTTGGAGTGTTCTGGTGGCAGTATCTACCTTATAGTTTTGGGCAAAGAAGGCATAACTGGCAAATCTGTGCCAGCCTTTCCCAAGTGTGTGTGTGTGTGTGTGTGTGTGTGTGTGTGTGTGTGTGTGTGTGTGTGTGAAATTCAAATCTCAAAAAGTGTGTGCGTCGGCTACTTGGAGCAGGGACGCACAGCACTGGTTTCACAGAAAGGGTGGTGGAGGACTTGGCTTGGAACACTTGGCTGAGGACTCAACTCTACAGTTGATGTCCTTGTGGAGTCTTATTTTAGGTCTGGTGAGAGACAGGGAAACCCAGCCCCAGGATGAGTGTGTGTTCTCTGTGTACCCATAATGGAAACTGGGCTTGGTGCAGACAGCTGCATTGAGAAATATTGTGTGTACCTATCTTTGTTCCATGTGAATGTCCCTCACCAGTGTCCATGGTGAGGACTGCGATGCCTTGATCACTGGCCCAGAGAAGGGATGTTGCAAAAGCAATATCACTGTCATTTTTAATCATTACCACCATGCTATAAGTTGTAAGCAGCGGTGGTGCAGCAGTAGCATTGTCGCCTCACAGCAAGAGGTTCTCCTGTTCGATTCTTGGCTGGAACGCCTTCTGTGAAAGACCTGTGTGAATGGGCGTGCCTTCGTTGAAGGTTGGGTGTCGGGCTGGCACCGTAAAAAAAAAAAAAATCTACTGCCAATCATTAGCGGACTGGAGTTCCGCTGTGGCGACCCCTAACTGGGAAAAGCCGAAAGAAGAACAAACCACCATGCTATATGTTGTCAAAAGAAAGTACAGTATTGTAAGTAGACTTAATGAAACAGTAGATGTTTGAATGATCACTGCTGCAGTAGCCTTAGCTATATGGGTTATGTCCTGCCAAGCATATAACAGCTAGCCAGCTTCCAAAGCTTCAAGCCACCTTCCATACACCCAAACTGTCAAGCAGTTCAAGCTGAGTTGACTAAAAGCCAAGTTTGGGCTTGAAGTCCTTCAGTGCTTTCCAGCAGAAAGAGGAAGTCTGACCCCTGAAATGACAATGCAAGGAATAAAAAAAATGAATGTCCACACCTTGGCATAAAAACACACACAAAAAAAAAACACAGGGATGGAGGGAGAGCGCAGCTATTGCAGTAGTGATCATTCAAACACCTACTGTTCTGGTAAGTTCAACTTACACAACTGTACTATGTTCTTCATATTGATCACTACTGCAGTAGCCTTAGCTATATGGGTAGATTACCGTAGCTACCTACATTTTTGAGGTGGAAGGAGAAGAGTCCAGGAGCCCCTGGAGAATTGCCCTAGTAAAGCTCAATCTGGACTTAGAGAAGAAATCAAGCTTAAAAGACCAAGTAGCAGCTTCTACAATACTTACAGAATCCAAACTTTTCCAAAAAGCCATGGATGAAGCCACAGCCCTGGTAGAGCGGGCCTTGACCTTACCTGGAATAGTACTGTTACAGTGGGTATAACAAAAGGTAATAGCCTTAGACAACCATTAGGAAACAGTCTGCTTTGACACTGTCCCTTCTTACCGTCACAAGAAATGAACAATTTTTGTGAAGATCTGAAAGATTTACTGCAGTCAACATGGTACCCAAGTTATCTGCGGGCATCTAAAGTGTGGAGTATCCTTTCTCTCTCAATTTTAGGTTCAGGAAACGGTGGAGAGATGGACAGTTTGGCTTAAAGTAAACTCTGATACCACTTTAGCCATAATGAAGAATTAGTTCTCAAATAAACCCTATCCCTATGGAAAATGAGATAGGGTTGACTCACCATAAGAGCTTGCAACTCAGACACCTATACTATACAGGTCAGAGCAATCAGTAAAACTATTTTCCATGTTAAGAATCTCAAGTCAGTCAGACTAGTTGGTTCAAATGGAGCAAGTGTTAGCTTCTCTAACACAAAATTAAGATTCCCAAGGACAGCCACCAGTTTTCCTGGAGGCCTCTTATGAAAACCCCTTCTAAGAACATTTTAACATGAGACTGCATTTAAAGAGAAGGATCCATGGGCACACATGTTGAACTGGCTGATAAATGAACCTTGTTAGAAGAATAAGAAAGGCCCCAGGATATAAAACTCTCCAACTACAGGTACAAATATCTTAGCTCTAGTACTCAGTAACATGAGAGGATGCTGCTCCCTCCCATGCATTAACTCCTCGCTGGTAAGATCTGATCACAAAATTATCTCCTTTAGTATTAAAACTAACCTAGAACCCCCATCAAACTCCAAACCTGTTAAAAACGTTGCAAGGCCAATTAGCTCAAACTGACAGCTTATTAAACTTCCAAGTCCCACCGAACCCGGATGACACTGAGGACTACTATGAACTGTACCCAAACGCTCTGTACAACCACATTCATAGCTGCATAGAAGAGGTAGTACCTGTCCAAGTCAAACCGATCACTACTGGCAAAAATAAACCACTCTGACAGACCCATAGGATAAATAGGGGAACAGACAAATCACTGCAAAAAGACAGTAATCTAAACAAACAAATTAGAAAGCTAGTCAAATCTCCCAAAGCAAACTATGAGGCAAAGATAGCATTCCCAGGTGAATAACAGCCACAAGGATTTTTTTTTAATTATGTTCGTAACCTCAAGGAAATGCACAGCAATGTGCTGAGTTAATCATGAATGGCAACACTTACACCCAGCTAGAAACTATAGCAAACCTGCTGGCTGGCAAGTTCAGTTCAAATTCCCCCCATCACCTCCTACCACACCTAAAGAAATACCTGCAAACATCCCCCTGCTAGTAATTATGAGGGAATTGGTCCTTATTGCAGTCACTAAAGCCAAAAATACAGTCTCCATGGGTCCCAACAACATTCTAGGATTCTTCTTAAACAGATTAAAACAGAATCTATCAGGGCAACTAGAAACCCTCTTTAACCACACCTGCCTCTGAACAGGCTTTGTCCCAGAGGAATGGAGGTCTGCGACAGTTGTCACTCTGCACAAGGGGGGCCCATCAACTGACCCAGGGAACTACAGACCCATAAGCTTGACCAGTCTTATCTGCAAGGCCATGGAGAGAACTATCATGGATAATCAATAACGACATAAGAACTCTACGAAAACTGGACCAGATCCAATTTGGTTTTGTCAAACGGAAGTTTTGCATGCTCAGTCTGATGGACTTCTTTGAGAAAGTGATTAGGGCCATGGATGAGGGTAAAACGGTATACACCGCTTATCTTGATCTGGCCATAAATATCTACACAATCCCCCACTCAGGGATCATAGATAAACTTACTGAATTAAGAATAATCCCCTACAATGTAAGATGGGTAGCCAACTGGCTCAATGACAGGACACATATTATCTGGATAGGTGAATCCACTTCTGATAAGAATCCTGTCACTAGAGGGGTCCCACAAGGCTCAGTGTTAGAACACCTCCTGTTTGCTATATACGTCTCTAAAGTGAGTGCCAGTACTGGGGGCCTCTGGTTTGCCATCAGTTGTAAGCTGGGAGCAATCAAAGAATCCCCAAATGATGCTGACACCCTGCAGACAGGCCTAGAAACAACAAATGACTGGTATCAAAAACCATGGTCTGAGACTAAATGCTAAAAATGCATAGTCATACCCTTTAGTAAATCAGATACAATATTGATAGCACACCGCTAAATGTAGACCCACTGGTTAGGGACTTAAGAACACAGACAGTAACTTAAACTTTGACCACTAGGTATCTGCAGTAGTTAGAAAATGCTTCTTTGTGGTTCAACTTATAAGTAAAGGCATAACGTCAAGATCAAAGGAAGTCATAGTACCATTGCACTCATTCCTCATCACATCCATAATCGAGTACAATGTTCCTTTCTGTATGTACCTAACCAAGCACTTGCACCAACTGGAGTGGCCTCAGAGGTTTCTCAGTAAAAAAATACAAACCATAAGACACATTTCTTATGCAGAAAGACTAAAGGTCCTAACCCTTTACTCAGTCTCATATTGTTTACTGAGAGGTGACTTATGCCTAATCTATAAAGTATTCTCTGATTCAGCCCTGATGAAAATGCTGCATATTCGCAAGAAAAATTATACAAGGGTAACGCAAACCTTATTTGTGACTATAACAGAACTTGCTGGAGAGACAGATTCGTATCCCAAAGACTACCTCATCTATGGAATAGACTTCCCATCTTTGTAAAACAAAACACAGCCTCACTCTCTTCAAAAATAATTTGGATAAATGGACAGAGAACGGTGCATTCACTCATGAGGTACTATCCGTGTCCCTTATGGAGAGAGGCATTCTGTAAAATGACATAGGGCTCCAACATTCAAAGACCCACTACCCTAATACCATTCCATCCCATATCTGGGGAATTAAGATATAGTATTGTCATATCCTGGGGATTTTTGGTTAGGCTTGTAAAGGCTCTTGTGCCATTAGCCTAGTAATCACCTATGAAATATTGTAAAAACAGGGAACAACTACCCTGAATGAATGGTGGTTATATTGTTGGCACCAACAAGAAAAATACATGATTGCCAATACATAATTTCTTAGTAGCAGACTTTCTTGCCTCCATTAATTTGATCTGCTTCATGTCCTCAGTAAATAGGTGCCTAAAAGGAATTAAGAGCATATCATCCAGGCAGTCAGTTGAAGATGACTGATGTTGGGGTGTATGAAACACCCCTGTTCTTGTGTGAGTAGATCTAATCTGCAAGGAACCTTGTGGTAATTCCCCTGGCCACTTCCAAAAAAAAGTGAGAATCATGGCTGCCTGTGCCAGAACGAAGTCACCACAATGATCCTGTTGGAATTCCTTCTGGATCTTCAGAAATACCAGGGATATTAGTGGAAAGGGTGGAAAAGCATACAGGAACATTCCTGTCCAACGAAAAGAAAAGTAATCTATCTTCCAGGCCTTTTTGCATGGAGTAGTGGAACAGAATCTTGCCAGTTGATTGTTCAGAGAGGAGGCAAGGAGGTCTCCTTGAGCAACTCCCCACAGATGAATCAAATCTTGGAAGACCCCTGATCTAGTTTCCATTCATGAGGTTCTGCTCAGCTTGGCTGCCTCACAATTTTGCTCTGAAGGAATGCAGGATGCCTGTAGAGTAAGATTGTGATGTGAGGCTATATCCCACGCTAACACAGCTAGACAGCAAAGGGAGCAAGACCTGTTTCCCCCTTGCTTGCTGATGTAACACATGACAGTGGTATTGTCTGTAACCACTTGAAGAGGTCCCAGGGATCAAAGATGGTTCAGAAGTTTGAGTGCCTTGGTCAGAACAAACACTTCCTTGATATTTATGTGCTTGCATCTGTCCTTGGTGTTCCACATCCCTTGTACTTTCATCTCTCCTGAAACTGCTTCCCAAGCAAGTCCAAAGCATCTGTGGTTACTGACTGATTTAGAGCAGGGAGGTAGAAGGAGAGACCTGAATTTAAGGATACCTGTTGTTTCCACCAAAATATTTCTCTTCTGACAAACCCCAACAATGGGATTTTAAAAGATAAAGGGTGTTGATGCTGGGACCAGAGAGATTTCAGACACCACCGTACCATTCTCATGTAGAGCCTTGTCCAGATTATCATGGGAATCATAGATGCCATGAGACCAAAAATCCTGAGGGTATTCCCTCATAGTGACCAAAGTCTGAGTGGAAAACCTTAGAAATAGACCTAAATAAAGACCTATTTTCCCTACGGAAGGTCTTTGAACTGAGGTGTCTTAGCTGACAACCCAGGAATAAAATCTTGTGTGAAGGAGTCAAAATAGACTTTTGAATGATCTACTGTAATCCTAGCTTGCGCAGAACTCTCATCCTTTTACACTTTGAAAAAGACTATGCAAAAAGAAGCAAGTCATCTAAATATGGAAAAATGTGGACACTATGTAGTTTGCAAATAGTCATAACTGGAGCTAGACACATTGTGAGCACTTTTGGTTTAGTGGATAGTCTAAAGGGTAAGGCAGAAAACTGATAATGTGATCCAGACACACACAGCCTTAAGAGACATCTGAAGTCTCGGCGAATAAGGATGGGATGATAAGCATCTTTTAAGTATAGTGTTACCAGGAAACTTAGAACAGGTTGTGAAATGACATTTTTAATTTGGGCACTATCACAAACAAGTTTAAGAAAGAAAGATCCAAACTAGTCTCCAAGCATTTTCTTTCTTTGGCACTAGGAACATCCTTGAATAAAAACCTTTCCCCATCTGGGAAGAAGGAACTGGTTCCATCACTCCCTGAGACAGCATGTGATTAAAAACAGATGGAAAAAAAAAGAGTCTGATCTGGTGGATGAGGAATTACCCTTTGTAAAGGAGGAATTTTTTCCCACTGCCATCTGTAATCCTAACGAATAGTTTTCAAAACCCATTTGTCTGAAACAATCTGCTGCCAAAGTGAAAAGTGAAGATTTAGACTTTCTGGAAGAAAAAAGTAGGTCACAAGGTCACTTGAATAGTCATACAGACTTTTTAGATGGTCTTTAATTTTGGGGCGGTCTGAAACTTCTTTTTGAACCCCTTTATCATTCCTTAAACTACTGTTTACCTGAAATTTGTTGCGACTGTATATTTTGTTTGTTTTTTTTTTTTTTTTTTGTCTACAAAAATGGATGAGGAAATAAAAAATCCCTTGGACAACTTGGAAAAGGAGGGCTGAAAAATTCCTCAGATCAACTTGCCCCTTTCAGTCACACTCTTTGATCCCCTCTGCAGCAGAGGGACCAAACACTAAATCTCTATCTACGGAAGAATTTAAAATCACATTTTTAACACCATCTGGGAGGTTCTGAGAATACAGCAATGCAAACCTCCTCAAAACAGTATCAGGGCTCATAGCCCTCAAAGTATCAAAAAAGTCGTACACACACTACAAACAATGAACAGTGACCTATACAGTCAAAGAAACTAAGCTATTTAAAGCAGATTTTTCCTCAAAAGAAGAAACTGCAGATAAAACATTCAACATACTTTACCAATTTGTCAGAACAAACTGTAACACATGAGCATGACAATTCAAAATTCTAAAAGTCAAAGTTGCAGAAGTATACACTTTTTTTTGCATATCTATCAATGATGTCACATCCTTTTCAGAAAGCGTAGAACTGGAATTAGCTAAGTTAATAGACAGATACTAGGCTAGCTGCCCTCCTGGGCCATTTTAAGCCTAGCTAATTTCCCAAAGGTGAGAATTAAACTCTGAACCTTGTGCGTGAGAGGTAAAAACCTTAACCATTATTCCACATCTCCCCCCTACTTAGCAGCAGTTGGATCAACTAAAGCTATAGCTGCTTGGTCAGGTTTGGAAATAGGGTATAAAAATTTAAAAGACTGAGGAATATTATGCATCCTATCTGTCTTGTTAGACGCAGCTGGCTGACTAACAGGAAAACTGCAAGCAGTAACACATACATCTAATAAAGCAGACAGAACAGGAGGAATGGGTGTAGGTTCTGGAAAATCGTTTTCTAATAGCTCATACTATTTTCTGAGGGACTAAGAAACCTCAGTGTTCTTGCACTTAAAACACTGGCATGTTCTAAAAACAGTCTCGGAGAAACAGAAACCCCCACATGGAGCATCAGAAAGTGAGCTTTCCTCTTAGTCTGAATCAGAAATCTGAGGAAAAAAACCTGTATCCGTACCTACAGCTTTCTGCTTAGACTGAGAATCTTGAATCTCTTCAGAAAAAGAGAAATCCAAATACTCTTATCCACAGAAATTTGAAGAGGTGTAGATACATGCCTGGTTTTATTTTCTGACAGAAAAAATGGGTCCAGCTGTGTTACTAATGGCAGCAGCTGCTTCCCCAGGGATGGGCTCAGGATTCTGATACAACAGGGAAACCTTCCCTGTTCCCTCTCCCACTACCGGCGTAAGTAGCTCTCCCTTGCTCACTGAGGGACTCCAACAGCTGCAAAGGACATGGCTAATCCCCAGTGGCTGTAGATACTACACTAGAAGGATCTGGGATAAAAGATGACTGAGTCACCCACCTACGTCTGTGGCAAATTGCTAGCCTGCTGTAGTGGCCAAGGCGGTTTAATTATTTTTCTTTTTGTGGCGGGAAGGAGGACAGATTGTGTGAAGTAGTCTGTTCCATGATCAGGCCAAAAATGGTCCCTCTTTCCTGGGGAAGACAAGCAGCTATTGCTGGTATACACTACCAGTCCACAAAATTTACTTTAACACAGTAAAAAGCACAAAAGAAAACAAACACTATTTCCACAGAAAAAAAATGTTTTCAGTTACTTTACACTACTTTTAAACTGACAGAAAAAAACGACTGCTCCATTTAAAAGGGTCTATGTCAAATAAACAAACGCTTGAAATGTCGATCGTCATATGGTTGAGACCATATGATCAACATTTCAAGTGTTCGAAGGTTGACTTTAACTGCGCCGCATGGTGTAGAATGGAAGAATTTCCCTTTTCTGCACTGAAGTGTGGTCTCGGAGTTGGTATATTTAAGTGGAGGGGGGGTGCAGGGGCTCTTGCCCCCTGCTCGCACTGTTAAGGTATGTTTTTCTTTTTTTTTTTTATTTATTATATATTTGAACTTTCAAATATCGACCATATGGTCTCGAACATATGGTATTCAACATTTTGAAAGTTTGAATACATAGCATAGACCCATTTAAAAGTATGCTACAGTCTCGTGACGGTCCATTAAAACACAACACTCCTTGCTTTAAAATAACTTTCATGAAGAGGAAAGTAATAAACTGTCAACAAGATTAAGAAAATCCAAGTTTTTTTCCCCAAAGGAAACTTATCTGCACAGCAAAGGAAGCACAAGCTTACTGTCAATCCTCAAAAGCCCCAGGAGGAGCAGTCTCTTCAGTGGTATTAAAGCTCTGGGGACTTTACACCCAAAAAAGAAGTTATGTACTTACCATAACGTTCCATGTTTGTAGTCCATCTCACCCTTCATTCTTTACATATGAGACTCAGCCTATTTACAAGCTGGAAGACTTCTGACTGGCTCGTGGCTAGGTAGGTATCCCATGGTGCACCAGTACAATCCCCAGATCTTGTTTGCTGCTGACTAGAAGAAATAATAACAACATACAGAAAGAAGCCAATACTAAAAGGTCTCCATACATAATGACATTTATATTTTTCTGTCTCCAGGTACTTCCAGGATGGGGGCAGGAGGGCAGGTTTGTAAGAATGAAGGGTGAGATGGACTACAAACGTGGAACGTTATGGTAAGTACATAACTTCTTTATGTTCTGTAGTCCTATCTCACCTTCATTCTTACATCTGGGACAGCGTCCCAAGCGCCTTATTCTTGGGTGGCTCAAGGAATAATACTCCTGAGTACCGTGGAACCAAAAGATGCTCTACCCCTGGAGGGTAAATCCAATTTGTAATTAGTAATAAAAGTGTGAGGGGTAGTCCATGTAATAGCTGCACAAATATTATCAAGTGGGACCCTGACTTGAAAGGCTGCAGAGGTAGACTGAGATCTGGTAGAATGAGCCTTGATTTTAAAGGGTAAAAGTTTACCCTTAGAATTGTAAACATAAGCTATACAGCTAGAAATCCAGTTAGAAAGAGTCACTTTGGAAACTGGTAAGCCCAACCTGGATTCGGAAAAGGAAATGAATAACTTGATCCGATTTTCTGATGTCTTTAGTCCGGTGCAAATAAAAACATAATTGTCTATGGACATCCAGCTGGTGAAACCTGTACTCAGCTGCACTGGAGTGATTTGGAAAGAAATCCGGAAGTTCTATGGACTGAATCAAAGTGGCATGGGAAGAGACCTTAGGGACAAAGGAGGGATTAGTACGAAGGGACACCCTGTCTTTATGAAAAATCAGATAAGGCGATTTAACAGACAAAGCTTGCAATTCTGACACCCGTCTGGCAGATGGGATAGTCACCAAAAACAACGTCTTCCATGACAAAAACTTCAAAGAGGATGAATGAGAAGGTTCAAAGGGCGGAGATGGTAATTTAGATAACACAGAATTTAAATTCCATGAGGCCACAGGCTCTTGAACAGGTGGTCTTAACAAAGTGGCACCTTTAAGGAAGTATTTGCACAGTTTATGAGACATCAAGTTAGAATCTGGGAAACCTAGATGAAAATTTGAAATCGCTGCCACTTGAACTCTGACAGTGGCAGCCACAGAATCTTGGTGAAAAAGTTCAGAAAGAAATTCCAAAACCATTGTAATGGAGGCAGTGTAGGGGTCAACATACATTTTCTCCGCCCAAAGAGAGAATCTTTTCCATTTACTGGAATATAGTCTCCTCGTGGAAGGTTTATGAGAAGACGTAAGGATATGAGTCACGGAAGGCGAGAAGTCGTGAAGCCAGACTAGGGATGGAACTGGTGCAGCCATGTTGTCAAATTGAGGGTGTGTAAGGAGGTGTAAAGCGAACTGACATGTGAGTCAACAGGTCTGGAATTGGGTCCAGAATCCAAGGATCGTCCAGGAGAAGAGGCCCGAGGAAGGGGAACCAAACCTGACGAGGCCAGTAAGGAGCAATGAGGATCATTTTGCTTCCCAGCCATTTCTCTTTCTGAATCACCTTGGGAATGAGAGGAAAGGGAGGAAAAGCATACAGGAGACCCAGGGGCCAATCGTGAACAAGTGCATTTTAGGGTGACTCCCCCGGAGGGGGGATGAGGGAAAAATAGCTGCTGCTTTTGGCATTGATTGGGCTGGCAAAGAGATCGTAGCAAGGCTGTCCCCACCTGTGGAAAATCTGTTCCACTGTTTCCTGTTTCACAGACCACTCGTGAGGCATCAGGATCACCCGGCTGAGCTTGTTGGCCATCACATTGGTTGTCCCTGGAATGTGCATTGCCACCAGAAAACGTTGGGAAGATGTCGCCCATTCCCAAACTCGCATGGCCTCTCGACAGATTGGGTAAGATCTGATTCCGCCCTGTTTGTTGATATACCATACTACCAACATGTTGTCTGACTGTACTGCAATAGTCCTCAGAAGAAAAAGGTTGTGAAGTGCTTGCAACGCCAGGAGCACCGCCCTCATCTCTAGAACACTGATATGCAGGTGAGCCTCGCAATCTTGCCATGTGCCTTGGACAGTCCTGCCTAGATAATGCCCCCCCCCACCCTATCTGTGAGGCATCCATGGTCACAGTGGCAACGGGTCGGCGTGGAACAAATGAAGCGCCCGTGGTCAGTTGATTGGTTAGTGTCCACCAAAGAAGGTCCTTCTTGCAAGATTCTGTCAGCAGAATGTGATGGGATAATGGAAGGTGCTGAAAGGACCATTGGGACGACAGAAGCCACTGAAGAATTCTCATGTGTAACCTGGCTAGTGACACTAATAGTATGCTGGAAGCCATGGTCCCAAGGAGCTGCAGAACAATCTTGGCTTTGACCTTTCTTAAGGGGGGAAGACGCTGAATTTGAAGAACTAGGTTCTGTGTCCTTTCAGCAGGAAGACGAGTCACCATGTTTACTGTGTCTATCTCTGTGCCTATAAAAATCACAGATTGAGAGGGCAATAAGGCACATTTTTCCCAATTTAAAGAGATTCCCAGCTGGGCACAAAGCTGAATAGTAGCGTCCCTGCTCTGAAGGAGTAAATGCCTGGTGGGGACGGTCAGGAGCCAGTCGTCCAAATAAGGAAGCACCTGGAATCCTCAACGTCTCAGGTGAGCTGTCACTACTGACATACATTTGGTGAACACCCTGGGGGCTGTGGTGAGACCAAAGGGCAGAGCACTGAACTGGAGGTGAATGGCTCCCAGCCGGAAGCGTAGATGACTCCTTGACGTCCTGTCCATTTTTATGTGGTAGTAGGTGTCTTGGAGATCTACTGAGCACATCCGATTGTCTTTCCCTAACAACAGGAGTATAGACTGCAGTGTTATCATCTGGAACTTGTCCTTCTTTTCTGATTCGTTCAATCTGCTGAGGTCCAGAACGTGCCTCCAGTCCCCTGTATGTTTTGGCACTAAAAAGAATCTGGAGTAAGTTGCGGATCCTATTTGGTCTGCTGGGACGGTTTGCATGACTCTTTTTGACAGCAACTTGTTGACCTCCACAGTTACCTGATCCCTGTGATTGGGTGGAACATATGGGATCTTTTTAGGAACTAAGGGTGGAAGAGAAAAGGGTATGACATAACCTCTGGCAATATTTCTTTGTACCCACTTTTCTTGGTTGATACTTAGCCAGACTTCTGGATAAAAAGAAATGTGACCCCCGACCGGCCCTAGAGAAGCACATTCCAGCCCCACATCAGGAGCGCTGGTAAGGCTGGCCCCAAAAGGAATCGCGACCTCCCTGGTTTTGCAGATCGCCCCTGCCTCTAAGGTGACATCTACCATTTCCTCCTCCTCCTCTGCCTCTGAAGGAGTCGTCACCTAGTGCCTCCTGGAAAAAACTCTGGGACTTCTTGAACCACATCTTACCACCCCCTCTGACCCTTACGGTATGGTCTAGAGGGAACAGTAAAATGCACTCCCATGGCAGAGAGTTTTTTCCTTCTTGCTCACACCGGGTGAGAGTGTCCTTTACCTTGGATCCAAACAATGAGGAACCGTCGAAGGGAGCATTGGTAAAGGTAGACAAACGGTTCCGCAAAGTTACACAAACGCAGCCAGGAATGATGCTTCAAGGAAATTCCTGAACCCGCTGCTCTACTCGCTCCATCAGCCGCATACGAAATAAGCTGCATGGAAGAGTTAATGATAGAGTTCAAAGTGGACAACTGGGCAGAAACCTTGTCAGAGACTCCCTCGGTACATGTACCTTGTAAAGTGTCTCCTAACTCTTTAAGGAGATCTCTCTGAAACCTCGTAAAGTGAGTAAGGTAATTCAGTGAACTAAGGGTAAATGCCGCTGAAGAAAAGATATGCTTCCGGTATCCGTCCATCGTTCGAAACTCCTTATTCAGCTGATGAACAGAAGAAGAAGTCTCAGCTAGCTCCTTCTTAGTGGCTGCCGCCACCACCATGACATCTACAGGCACACCTTTAGATAAAAAGTCTTTTCCTGGAGGGGAAGAAAGGAACTTCCTCTGTCTTCTGGGGACTGGCTCCATGGCATCAGGAGTATGCCACACCTTTCGACTAACTAAATCTATCAGTTCGTCGAGCCAGAAGGTTGAGACCCGAAAGCCTTCAGGTACACTGACTCCTCATCAGAAGGGGTGACAGTGGGCCATCCGCACCTCTGTTTAAGGATCTTCAGAATATCTACGAAGGACATCATCAGAGGATGACTTGGGGGACCCTTATGACTCCTCGAGGTCAGTGTCAGATGGCAGAGACTCTTCCTGGGAGTCGAAATGCTTCCTCTTACAAGTCTTCTTCCATGGGGGCTCCTCAGAAGGACATTCCAAGGAGGTCTCGAAAGATTGGGGGCCACCAGCTGCTGGCTCCTGAGGCTAGGGGGTCTCTGCTGCCACTGGAGGGAGTAGGAGCTGAAACAGAAGTAGGTGCTATAGGGGTAAGAGTGCCGGTACCTCTGGTAGGAGCTGGCGATCGGGAGAGCACACTCCTCATCATCTTGAATGCCGACCTCTCCAGCTCCGAGAACCTCTCTGGCTCTGAGGAGACAGAGGATGCCGTCGGTGCCAGAGCCATCGGCTCCGAGATAGACATAGGGTCCGAACTCACCCTAGCCGACTTGCCAAGAGGAAGACTTGGAACCGAAGAAGTTTGGTTCCAAGCATCCCTGTCGGGGCCGACTGGAGAGCTTCGGCCCCTGGACATTACACACGGCACCGAAAGTGTCGGAGCAGAGCTTGGCTCTGAAACAGCCACAAGGGGAGCTGGAGCCGAAGATGCCACCAGTGGTACCAAGCACTCCAGCTCGGAAAGACCAACATAGCTCGGAGAAGGAATGAACACAGAGGGTTGAATGGGCACGAGTGGCTCCGGAACCGACTGGGCCTGAATCAACAACAATTTAGGCAAAGCAGACGACTTCAAATGTCTCAGCACTACCCTCTCCACATCTTCTTCCGATAAACTCCTGGAAGACCTGGGTGACATAGAAGGAGATCGAGATCTCGAAGGTACAGGAGACTTCAATAACAAGAAGGCCGGTAGAGGATCCATAGACCGGCTCCGAGAAGCAGTCTCACTAGTCTCAGCGGTCGGCTCAGAAATACTTAGAACCGACCCTGCAACAACAATGCCGCTCTCACTCGGCTCTGAGGTCTGTGGAGCTGATGAGACAGTTTTTGCAACTTTAAGAGGTGGCTCCGAGACACCAGCCGGTGCCGGGGAGGGCCTCTTAGAAGGGTTTGACTTTCCTTTGTTAGATTTAGAGGATGATGAGGAACTAGGCAAATCTTCCTCTAAGGAAGGTTTAAGAAGACCTTTTAGGATTAGCTTGTTCTTCCTTTCCTGTAACACCCTAGGACTAAATGCATGACAAAATAAACAGGTCTCCTGCATATGGATGGCCCCTAAACAATAAATGCAGTTAAAGTGACCATCCGTTACAGACATTTTTTGAGAGCACTTAATACATTTCTTAAAGACGGATGGCTTATGCTCCTTACTCTCTTTAGACATTCTATGGGTATAAGACACACGCACACAGAGAAAGGAAGGAGGAGGACTAGGTCTTCAAATTTAAATGGGCCTAGCCCTGCAGGAAGGAAAAGACACCACAAGGACTAGGTCCTCTAAGTTAAACGGGCTTAGCCCAGGCAAGGAAGAGATAGGGTCTTCTAACTGAAACAGACCCAAAAGGTAGGGAAAGTAAGAAATTATTACACACTCAACAGGAACAGTAATGAGTGAGAATGCACAAAATCAGACTTATATCAAGCACAAACAGAAAGTAGTTCTGGTAACAATATCAACAATCCAACGCTGATAACAAGCTAAATAATTAGTCTAAATAACAAGACGAAACCCGCCAAAAATATCAAAACACACAGAATAATAGTGCACAAAAGGCGGCTACGCTAATCCAAACTAGAAACACCAGTACAAGGGATACCAATGAAGTAAGAAAAGGCCAAAGGCCAAAAATTGCACTAAATGGTGCAAATAAAGCTAACAACTCTAATAACAACTACAATAACAACTAGCGCTGACTGATTACTATAAGCAGTAACAGTTTTAACTATATTAAACTATTCTAAACTAAACAGCCAAGAAATTTTAGTAAAAGTGGAAAAAAATGCAATCACTTAGCCAGAGCCAAAAAGAAGCACAACCGAACTCGTTGACGTGGCAAATGAGATCTGGGGATTGTACTGGTGCACCATGGGATGCCTACCTAGCCACGAGCCAACCAAAAGTCTTCCAGCTTGTAAATAGATCCCATATGTAAAGAATGAAGGTGAGATAGGACTACAGAACATCTTGTCTTTTAGTCAGTTCAGCTCAAGCTGTTTCACAGTTTGGGTGCATGGAAGGTACCCTGAAGCTTTGGAAGTTGACAAGCTGTTGTATCCTTGGCAGGGTATTACCATAAAGCTAAGGCTACTGCCGCAGTGACCAATACGATGAACATCTAGTGAGACATAAAATCCTCACTTTTGAGGGGACAACCAGACTGGAACAATAATGAACCGTGCACTGGCACTGCAGTGCACAAGGCACCTTTTACACACCAGGAATATGTATGGTATGTTCAGGGATAGAGGCAAAGAAGCTACATGTCCATACTTTAGGCTTCGAATTGACAGTGGTTAGAACAGACAAAAAATGCAAAGTCGCATCATTGCCTAGAATTGTGTTTAATACGAGTCACATTAATTATTAAAGTAGTACTGCCTATTCACTGCTTTTAAATCTCCTATGACTAGTAAGCAGTACACATTAATAATTAAATTGTTTTGATTAAAAACTCAGCTTAACATGTCTAGTGCAAGTTTATTAAAACTATAAACTGACATATTAAGTGCTGTTAAATATTCTCACTGCCCAGATTGTCTGTCAGTTAATGTAAAAACCTCATTAAGGTTTACTTTTTTTTACCTTTTTTATGAATGACCTAGCTAGTAGCATTTTATTTCATGATGATGAGGAGTGCTATGGACTGCTTTACTTTAGCATAAAAGATATGACCATTTCTTTACATTTTCTGTGGGGCAGATGTGGCAGTAATCCTTCAAAATATCACCCAACAGTTCTATAATTTAAAGTCTAGTATCCAGTCATGAAAAGTAAATCAATGAAATGGGCGTTATAACAGGTAAAATCCAGACTTTGCACTAAATAAGTGAAGTTTGCTTCTGTCTTCATTATTTCTCCATGTCAGTATTTCTCTATTAACCCAGGGCACAATTATATTTCTTAAAGTGCTGAGTGATCAGTTTCCAGTGTAATCTCATTTGATTCACATTCTGATTGCTGAATACTTACCTCATCCAGAGGCCCTGCTCATCTTCCCAACTACCAAAATTGGTTTGCCCTTTCAACTGAGTCTCAACCCAGAAGAAGTGTGGGTCATGGGAGTGGAGGCCACTAAGCTACACTGAACTAAGAATGAAGTTTGGGTAGTCCTTTTACTGCTTCATTCTTGATGTTTGTTGGGATTATCTATTTCTTTCCAGTCTCTCATCTTCTTGTAACCAAATGCTCAGACTTAGGTGTACACAATTTCACACACCTTACCCTGCTATGGAGCAAATGTACTGATTATAATGCTGAACTGCTGTGTCTAGAGATTTACATAAAGGCTAGTACCTGCCTTCCAACAAGTGATCCTCATGCAGGCAGACCAAATCACCACCTTCTTCACAGGACTAAAAGCTGACACTGACCCTTTAGACCTATCCCTTCTTGCCAGGAATGTCCAACACCAAAGCCCACTAATAGAAACTAGTTAAGCTGGCACAATCAGATCTTCACTCCTCTGTGACATACCATATAGTCTGTTCAGACACACACTTTTTTTATAGTGACATTTTATCTGCTTAAACCCAGCCAATTACACTAACACTAATGTCATACAAGTCACACCAGCAACCAATAATTCTCAACATATTATAGGTTACCACAAAGCCTTCTTTAGCTATGTCAAGAATCTAAGTGGCAACTCGCAGATATGCTCTGAACTAGTGCAAAATAGCACAAAATATACTGAACCTACTGATATTGCCAACATCCTGGCAGATACGTTCAGTGAAAACTTCAGCCCCCTCTCACCTCCAAAAGGGCCCACAACAATACCGGAAAAATGTAGTGTCCCGGAAATCACAGACGCACAGGTGAAAGTCCTTTCAAAAGCCAAAAAACACAGCGTCAATGGGGCCAGATGGTGTCCCAGGATGCATCTTCCACGAACTACAGAACAAACTAACCTCCCACCTAAACACGCTGTTCAGCCTCAGCTTCTCCACGGGCTTCATGCCCATAGAATGGTGCACAGCAACGGTTATTCCGCTCCACAAAGGAGGGGGCACAAATGACCCTGGTAACTATTGCCCCATAAGCCTGACTAGCCTGGTCTGCAAGGCTATGGAGGGCATCATCATGGAACTCATTAACAGACATTGGAAACCTCCAAACACTTGACGTGACCCAGTTCGGCTTTTTTAAGGGCAGATCATGCCTACTAAACCTGGTTGACTTCTTTGAGACAGTCACCAAGGCCATAGATGAGGGAAAGGTGGTCACACAGCCTACCTTGACCTCGACAAGGCGTTCGACACCATTCCTCACTCAGGTATTATAGAAAAACTCACCAGCCTGAACATAAACCCCTACGTCACAAGATGGGTTGCCAACTGACTTACAGACAGCTCTCACGTGGTAGAATAGCAGGCTCCAGGTCCGACTCTAAACCAGTCACAAGTGGTGTCCCACAAGGCTCAGTCCTGGAACCCCTACTGTTCGGCATATACTTCTCAGAAGTACAGACAAACACAGGAGGACTATGGCTTACCAAGTTCGTTGATGACTGCAAACTCGGAGCCATAACTGACTCTCTGGATGACACGGACATTCTCCAAAAAGGCCTTACTGATTCAGACACCTGGTGTCAAAGTCATGGCCTAGGACTAAATGCCAAAAAATGCATAGTCATCCCATATGGGAAAAACAAAACACCCACGAATAACCACGTAGGTGGCAGTCCCCTTGATACAAAAGAGGTAATAAGAGATCTGAGGACCCAGGTAGATAGTAATCTCTCCTTTGACAATCATATTGCCAAAGTAGTTCAGGAAATCCTTCTATGTGGCCCATCTAATTACTAAAGGGTTCGCATCTAGAAATAGAGAGGTTATAGTGCCCCTCTACTTGTCACTCATCAGACCCATCATAGAGTACAATGCCCCATTTGGGATGTACCTCACAAGACACTTCCAACAGCTGGAAAGACCACAAAAGTACCTCACCAAGAGGATTACTGGCCTCAAACATATGTCCTATGCAGACCGACTGAACAAACTCCGGCTGTACTCAGTGGCATATCGCTTACTCAGAGGTGATCTCTGCCTGACTTACAAAGCCATGTCCAACTCAGAATTGATGGACATGCTCCACCTAAAGAAATCCAAGTCACTGCGAGACACGCTCTCTAGTGAGCTAAACCTCGCCACAACAATAAATAGAACATGCTGGAGGGATAGATTCCTGTCACACAGACTCCCCATGCTTTGGGACAAAATTCCTAACTACATTAGGCAGAGCCCCTCACTAACACTCTTCAAGAGGAACCTTGACAAGTGGATGGGTAACAGAAAATACACCCCTGGGATCACTTCATTGGCTCTGCTTGACATAGGCTCAGTAAATTAATCAATGGGGTGGCGAAAGCCGACACTCTGGCTAGGCTTATAAATGCCCTCGGGTAGATAGCCTAGTACCTACCTATCAGTTACTGTATAATTTCACTTATCTGAGTCATGGAATATCTGTTTTTCTACAAATATTTTGCATATTACAAAAATTACATTATACAAAATATTATAGCCTACTTTAATGCCTTTTATCATGCTAATTTATTTCAGGAAGGAAAATGGAAAAAATGCCTGCTATGTAAACTGTTTACAGCTGTCAGGGATAATTATAAATGGATCCCAGTGTGCCAGCACTGCAAATATGTGCTTATACTTGAATCAAAGTTGACTGAAGATTAAAAATCAGGACTGTGGTATGATAATTCATTCACAGGCATGTGTTTCTTGTGTTGTCATCAGAATAGCTCACAGCCTCACTGCAATTTTCTTCTGAGACTCATAAATATAGATCAAAAATGTAACAGAAATAAAGGCAAAAAGAAACCATAATGGAGAATTTCAATATATTCCCCATGAATACCAGAAAAAACTAAACAAACAAAAAAAAAACAAGAAAGCCATCAGAGGTGGTCACACACTTTTTGTGCTATACTTTCAAGAGTTAACAACACAAGCAGAAAGTCTCCCCATATGGTACATGAATCTACAAACAAGACTGTACTTCTAAGTGACTCAGCGCTAAAAAAATGGCAATTTTTCGTATTTTATTTTAATTTGCTGATTGGGGTTGTGAACCAATTTCAGTGAATTATTTTGGTATTTATGGGCAACCTAATTAATTTACCTCTGCTACATTTTGTAACCTCTAAACTTAAGGATTACAGACATGTTACTGACAAATAAGACACAGTAGGTGAAAAAAAGATATAAATGCAAGTAAAAGTGAACAGCTTGACAAACACTACCATATATAACCTCAGGACAATCAGGGTAAAACATTTAGTAACCTCTTAACTTTTGATTGAATATGGAGCTCAGACTGGGAATGCTGAGGTAACTGACTGTGCCTAAACAAGTCCTAAGGAGAGACATTTTGTCCTGACGTTTATGCAATGTCTTAATGCAAAACATGGTAGAAAGGGTGTATAATGTTTTTCTCTCAGTGGGATGCAGTGTGCACTGACTTAAAACATCTATCTTTCAAAGGGATGCAAATATGATGGTTATATTTAGAAGTGGTATTAATGCATTTTACAGTAGATTAGTTAACTAACCAAGTTAGCATAACTAGTACAGAAAGCAAAATCAGAGCCAATCAATGTGTCAGTTTTAAATACAAGTACAACATTTGAATACTAATTGCAGTGCTACTGTGGAAAACATTGAAATATGTATTCTTACAGAAACGTTTATGGAAAAATCTTCATTCAGGGAGTAAGGGGTCTTTTCCAACAGTACATTTCCTGATAGTGATTATACTATTCAACGTGGATCTGAAATACCAACCCTATTTATCTTTAGCTCTATAAGCATGCAGTTTTAGCGTATCACTTGAGCAAAACTGAGTAACAAAAGGCTTTCTTTGATCTATAATTAAATGTCTGAGGCAATGAATAAGAGAGGATTACTTCCCTTACCCTCAAACTGGTTAGATATTATGCAACAGCAAGCATTACTATTACTCACTTATGTTAGCTTACATACAATTTGGAAGGAACTCTTATAGTGCAGATTTAAAAAAAAAAAAAAAACTTACCATGGGATGAATATGCCAGATTTAGTTATGAACCAAGGTTTATGTGAAGTACTCAGGAATGCCCTTTTTTGGGATTTCAAATCATAATACGTCATCATTCAATATAATGCTGATAGTGGTGCATCATAAAGTATGTTATTAATATACAATTTAAATCTCTTGACAGTACTATCATCTGCAAATACTTACATAGCTAATGTTAAGAGCTTCACTTTTACAATTCTAGTTTAGTGGAACTGGCAACATTTTATAGCATGTTATAACATGATCCGTATACAACCTTACACCTGAACATCTAAACTAATGCAGCAATACAATACTACATTCCTGAGACCATCACATCATACCAAAAGTCAACTATACATACATACATATAAAAATATATATACGTACATATATGTGTGTGTGTGTGTGCGTGTGTAGGTGTGTGTGTGTGTACGTGTATGCCCACGCTCCCTGCAGTGCAGTCAGTCGCCAGAGCTGCTAATTGAAACCGAGATGACTGGGCTGTAATCAGTGCTTTATCCTTCTATGCCACCAAAGAGGCCTTATCACTATATCAATTCAATACGACAGAAGAATAAGTAGCCAAAGTGCTAGAGGAAGGAGCACATTATCACCCCATTTGATATACAACAAATCAGCTAAATTGTTAGATCAGAATCCACTTTGCTCAATGTACGACGACTGTTTTGAAACAAATAACTATTTGTTGCTAGTATAATCTGCTAGAAACCAAAGTTTCCATTTCTTACACAAAAACGGGTGACTGGTTAATTTTTTAAATGTGGTATTTAAATGATCTTCAAATATTGTGAATTATACGACATCACAAAGACCATTTATATGATTTCCGGCAGATTGTGCAAGTCACTGATCCACTGGAATCACCGAATCTCTTTCTTTATGATGAAACAACCTTGTAAATGATTATTTAAGAGAGTATATAGAAGGTTTCCTCCCAAAAATATGTCAATGCAAGCAAGCCCAGAGAACTGTCCTTTTGCAATACTGACATCCTTTACAAAACCTCCCAATACTATTAAAACTCTTCAGTAACTAAAGACTCTCTGCCTAAAAATCTCACTGTGATTTTAGCACATTTTATTGTGTTGTCAATTTTGTTTCCTGCTCTGATGTGTTTCTGCACTTTGGTATCTCAGTTGTGATTAACTAGTTCAGTTTTAAATTGTGTTTTCATGTCTGATGTCTCCTGTGGAAATTTAAATGTCATTTTTTTAAAGCCATAAACTTAGTATTATACCATGACCCCCTCATTAATATTCCAAAACATGCACGCTGATTGGTCAGCGTGCACGTTGTAAATCGACTTATACTAATGGAAAAAGGTCTGGTCGGCCGGACTTTTTCCATTAGTATAAGTCTTTTTTAAAACACTGTCTCGCTATGCTATGTTAAAGGAGTTTAACATAGCGACACAGGTTTAAAAAAAGCAACGGAGATCTCCGTTGCTTTTTTTAAAGCTGTCTCGCTATGTTAAACTCCTTTAACATAGCTTATTATGTAAAAAGCAACGGAGATCTTGCTTTCTCCGTTGCTTTTTCCAAAACTGCCTCGCTATGTTAAATGGGTTTAACATGGCGAGACAGCTTTAAAATAAGCAACGGAGATCTCCGTTGCTTATTTTAAAGCTGTCTCGCTATGTTAAACCCATTTAACATAGCGAAACAGTAAAAAGCAACGGAGATCTTGCTTTCTCCGTTGCTTTTGCCAACAGCTCTGATGTACTGCATAGGCATACGCAGTACATCAGAACTTCCGCGGAATACCAGACAGCTGCGGAAGGGCAGTAAGGAGGCATTATACAATGCCATTATTTAAGAAAATTAATTATTTTTTTTCTTAAATAATGTCATTGTATAATAGCAATAACCCACTTCTGGGTGTAGGTAATGCTGGATTTACCCACGGTTGGCTTTGTTTGGTCCCTCGGGCTAGCTCGACCAAACCAAGCCAACCATGGGTAAATCCAGCATTACCCACACCCAGGCGTGCGTTATTGCTATATTATTTACATGGAACATTGAAAAGAAACTGCCATCCATTTAGAAATATGTTTTCTACATCTAACATTCCAATAGCCAAGTTGAGGGATATACTACAACTTTTGAAAAGTTAAGCTTAATCACATTTTTTAAGCTGCAGAGACAGATCAAATTATGACTGCATCAGAAGAGCTAATTTATTATCTATTTAAAAGTTAATTTCTTAGTTTATAAGTTTATGCTATGAATCACGTGTCAATTCCCCTCTGTAAAAATTATAACACTATTTACAACACATATGCACTTCCTTTATAGAATCAAAATAAAAGCAGCTATCAACCTAGAAATATAAAAGTTAACTGAACTAAAAATATAATCATGTAAGTATTTTAAAACAGCCCGGGTAAATTAGTGGACGTTTCATAAGACTAAAGAAACAGTACCTGAATATACTTGCCAAAAAAGTAGTGCTTTAAGAAAAATGTTCTACTCAATAATAAAACCTTCACTTAAAAAGAAGGAAGAGGATTAACACAGCCTACCACTCCTCTGCAATATGGCCAGCATAATCTGTGTTCAAATCTTATCTGTTTACTTAAACTAACCACACAATACAATAACAAGATGCTGCGGATAGGGTTGTCACTTCACAGCAAATGGGTCCTTGGTTCGATTCTCGGCTGAGGCGCCACCTGTGTGGAGTGGGCATGTCCTCACTGTGTTCGCGTGGGTTTCCTCCCACATTCCAAAGACATGCAGTAGGTGGACTGGGTACTCTAAATTGACCATAGGTGTGAGTGTGTGGTGTGAATTAACTACTGTGGCAGGGCTAGCCACCGTGCGGTGTAAACCCTGGCTCCAGATGACTGTCACTGTTGAAGTGATAAGCATAAAAACACACTGAAAAAGGATCGCAATGGATATGAAGAAGTATCTTGTCTTTTCTTCAAGTCTTGGGTTTGTTTTGCTCAGGAGTCACAAGAAGTTATTGATACAGACCACTTCGATTACAGGATCATGGAGCTCTCTCTCTCACATCAGGCCTTCCTTTCATCTTTCTGTGAGGAATAAAGTTACATCTAACACTTCCTCAGCTTTCTGAAGGCAGCTTCCAGAACTGATTAAATGTTTAAGCCATTTTCATTCCCAATGTTCAACCATTATCCTGCAGTTTGTTACACTGATTAAGTAAATCAGTAAATTTTTACTTAGGTGGACATGAATGTAGACACATTTGCAAGGCTGCAAAAGGAGGCTATATTGGTTAAGGCATAACTCAAAATATTAGGATCCCTGGTGGGTAAGTTGACTTTCTGTCCCAGGGATTTTGCATTTATTAAGTCAAGGAACAACTGAATCTTTTTACCCTTAGTGGTGTACACCTTCTAGTTAACAGCTATTAACTGAAATCACCCTATTATAGAAGCACTGCAATTTATAGGCAAATTCAGCCATCACACTTAGATATTTTTCATTGTCATCAGGGGCTGTGGAAAGTGAGCTATAGCAGGCTATGAAGTAGTAATTTATCTTGTTTAGAGTGATTTGGATTTCAATAAGTTCTAATTTTATTTATTTACTCATTTATTTTTATATTTGCTTGCCAGGTAGGGTCCGACTGGGCCATGAGCTCATTTTCTGCGGAGACCAGGGAGAAAAGCTCCAAAAATAATGATTTACAGAGACATGATGAAAAATAAAAGCATTACTTACATAGTTAAAGATATACCCTAAGCAATATTTATATTGCAAAAGATATGTATACAGCAGTATACAGTAATCAAAATTCAGGTATAACACTAAAAAGAAAAACATTTATGACAGTTATGAGCAGAATAGGGGCCAGTAATCTCAAAGGACAGAGTTTATGATAGTGATGCAAGGTAGCCTATTGAGAGAAGACAACTGGCGAGTGTCGAGAGAAGTGAGATTAGCCTGGAGAGGTGCAGGAACATATCCATTGTTTAGAGAAATATTCTTTTAGTAGTAGTTTGAAATTGTGAGTATCAGGATTAGTTACAATATGCTGTGAAAGAGAGTTCCAGGTTTTGGCTATTTTAAAGGAATATGAATTTCTCCAAGTATTTTTATGTACTATTTTTCTATGTACTTCACCATGTATACATTCCTACCTTTCGTAACAAATCTGCTTGCTCTATTCTAATTGACAATTATTATTACCTGTATAAAAATGTGCTTTTCTTTATTACTTTAATTGTATAAACTTATACATGCTTACTGTATTATGCAATTGTTACTACTTATAACTGGAGCTTTTCTCCCCGGGCCTCTGCTGAAAAAGGATCTGTGTCCAGTTGGACTTTCCTGGTAAACAAATGTTAAATAAATAATAATAAATAAGGAATTTCTGTGATAGTTGAGAGATTTAGTTACACTGAGCATTAATCTGTCAGATGATCTAAGGATCCTAAGGTTTGTATATGGTTGGACACACAAAAATTGACAGTGATGGCAAATGGCAGAAATAACAGAGTCTCTGACAAAACTGATATCCTCCACCCCTTAAATGCCATAGGTCTGAAACTATTACTCCTAATGTACACTGGTATACAGTGCTACCTCTGCAGTGAAACCATGTATTTGTTACAACCTAAACATGAATGATTTCAAGTTTCACGAAGTGAACAGGCAGCTTATTATTCAGACTTCTAGTATCAGGTAGATCAACTCTGATGCAGATAAGACTGAGGTCTTGTTAGTTGTTTTTTTTACTAAGCTGGGATGTCTAGAAGATGGGCTTTGCTTGCAAAGTATTATAAGGGCAGCAAATCTTTTATCAGTATGCAAATGTTATGGGTATGGATTAGAGTTCCTCACAAGTTGAATATCACATTTAGAATGCAGTAGGGATGCCACCATTCTGTGATATCCAGATTCTTGTACATGAATGGTTTGTAGACTTTGTAAAGCAATATGAAGTATAAAGAAGTGAAAGTATGACTTTAATACTATACAGTATCGTGCGAGACAGGGAGGAAAAGACGAGTCTAAGTGTGACTGCCTTACATATTTCGAGGCACAGAAACCTGCCTAATATTTTTCATAGCTGAGAAAAACAGAATGCTTTTACAAACAAAGAGCATGAGAAAGTATTGGGCAGATTTTAGTGCCTGGAAATTACCAGAGTGAGGAAGGATACAGCAAGGAAGGACAGAATAAATTCTAAGAGAAAAACCCTACAGTAAACAGCCCAACATTTTTTTTAACCAGTAAAGAACCAGAAGACATTAAAATGTGATAAAGATAAATCTAATGCAGGTGAATGTTTATTAAGTATAATGTGAAAACTGACTTAGAGAATAATAAAAATTAGAATTGGAAGACAAACAAACACAACAGGTAGAGGAATGGCTCAGACAGATATCGATAAGTCAGTATTTAAGGCCTCACAACTAAGAAGAAACCTAGAAAACATAAGCCTCATCATACAAAAGAATTAAAAATGCATTTGATATCTGTAGAATTTGAGGGATCAAGTTGGGAGTCAAATATGTAAAATTTGATCACAAAACAGCTATTAATTCTGGACTCTACAACTAACAGGAAAAGCAAGAATGCATTGACAGACCCTTACTAGAGAAATGTGGGGATATACTAGTAGTGGTCACATGCCATTAGTTCACTGCTAACTCATTTACTGACTCTTACTTGAAATCATAAGTGCCAAATCTCAAACTAACATGAAACTCTCTAACCATACAAGTCCCACCTGCTCCCTAACCATAATACCAAACCTAATTATTTAACCCTAAAACTCACTCCTAACCATAATCCCAAACCTGCTCCCTAAACCTAAAACACTAAGTTGCTCATTAGCCCTAATCCCAAACTCCACTTATTACTCACTAACCCTAAAAGTCCCATCCGTTCCCTATCCCTTTATCTCAAACCTACATCCTAACCCTAAATCTCCCAACTGCCTCCTAATTCTAATCATTAAGTTCCCACTTCTCACAGCTAACATTGTCCATGGAAACCAAGTACCTAGCTGCGGCCAGCCAAGACTTGAGCAAATGAAGTATAGCTGTGTTTTTTTTTTTTTGTTTTATTCAACCCCAGACTAACAATGTGAGTGGAGCATGCAAATGTCATCTGTGCACAATCCCTCACTTCAAAAGAGCTGACATCAGCAAGACTGCCCCGCACACCAATAGGCAACACCGTGCTGCTGTTTTCCTGATTTCCACCAGGGACATCAGTGTTGAACATATATCCAAAGTGTGTACACCTCCCTAACTGCACTGTCAAGTACCAGAGCTCTTATTCATATGCAGGTCAACTGGGCCATAGTCAGGGCTTCACCCCCCCCCCATGCCACTGGCAGTGGAATGTATAAACCCAAGTTTGAATATACTATAATAATAATATATATTTGAATATACATACTGGCAATGTAGAAACCGATCACAGACAATTAAAGAGGATTTTAGGAAGAGAGATAACTCTACTAATCAATCGATTATATTCAACTACAATCATTAAATGCTGTGGTAAAGTTAGAAAGGGAAAAGTGGAAGTCTAGAAGCTGGTGTCAATTCTAGTATAACAATATTGTGTTCTGAGAAAAATCTGGATTAATCAGATCCTGCTGATCAAATGAAGATATAACAAACACACATTTGGAAGATATCAGATCAAACAACAGAGTATCACATGTAGGTGAGCTTACCAAATAAACTCCAGAACCATAGAAAACTTCTACTGAGAGAACAGTGCATTTTGGTGTCTGTATAAGATACAGATGGGCACTCCGGCACTGAGTCAAGTATTCAAAATGCTGGTAATTTTTAAATATACAAAATACTGGAGGGTACAATATGTGGTAGATATGGATGATATAAGCTATAATCACTCAGAAACAGAAGCAGCAAGGTAGAAAAGCATGAAACTTTAACGTATGGATTTCTTTGACTGACTGTAAAACTCTGTGATTTACCAGAAAAGTCAAGCATTTTGTGAGGGATAGGACAAAAGTATCAGATAAAATCAGGGACGTTCTTCAAGATTCCAGACAGCTATTAAGTTCTATGTTGCCATGCTTGTGTGGTCTTGAGGTAGTAGGATGGGAATTTCTTGCACATTTTCATTGTTTTCCTTCTTTTGTTATAGAAGAGCTCCACCAGAGAGGTTTATTCCTGAATTTGCTATTTACGTTAGATTGGGTACTGACTTTTTTATGCAGTGGTTTAGATACTGGCAAAAGTCAGATATTAATAAGGTAGCTGCTTCAGCTGAGTCTTTTTGCAAGGGATTGTTGACATTTTGCATATACCTTCTACAAGATGAAGTAGGATTGCATGGAGAAGTCCTTAAATTTGGTCCCATTTGCCAATGCAGTAGTACAACTAGACCTGACAGAGAATATGGCCAGTTTGTGTTCAGATTTAACTAGAGATGAGGAGGTGTGGAGTACGGTCCAGGCAGGGGGTAGGCTGGTAAGGACCAGGTCAGTGATGTTAGAGCCTCTAGTGGGTAATTTTACAGTTTGCTCCAGAGCTGAGCATAACTATTTTTAGAGGTGTAAGTGTGCCAGTCAATGCTTAGGTAGCTGAAGTGTCCTAGTAAGATGGTATTTGGTTTGCTATTTAATGATTCAGTGGTGTTAAGGTAATTTCCATGGTCTTTGAGGGAAATGAACAGGGATCTGTAGCTAGCAGTGAAGAAATAGTTGGATTTGTTAATGGTGATTAGGATCTCCAGGTGATCCAATTTAGGGTCACTGGTAATTTGATGTGAGGTAATGATTTTTCTAACAAATAGCTACTCCCCCACAAATGTCCAAGGATCTGAAGGCAGAATAGACACAAACCCTAGTATAAAGGGAGTGCTGTCATTGCTGCAAAGTCATGTCTCAGAAATTAGACAAATATCAATGTGGTTAAGTTTACAGTAGAGTCTTGAGTTCTGGCATCATTTTATGTAGAATCCTAGCACTGAGTAGTGCCACCAAGATATTGTCCAAATATGAGTTTGAGTCTGTTATGTAGGAATGTCCAGTAAGGAACTTTGCCTAAAAAACGGCACAATGCTTCTGTGAACTGATTACTGGCAACTATATGCCAGGATGGTAATCACTAATATGATGAAAACAGCAAGGGTATTTTAGCCCAAAACTGCATTTTCCATACGTGGAAAACATGAAATACCTTCCCATTTACATTTAGGCAGACTTCACATCAATGGAACTGTACCATTTGTTACTGAAGTATATGAAATCTGTCCTAAATCAGGGACAGATTTAAAGTATTACTCGTTTCCTAATAAGGTTGCTACTTGCTACAAAAAGGCTTTTGTGTTAGCATATGTGTGTGTGTGTGTGTGTGTGTGTGTGTGTGTGTGTGTGTGTGTGTATGTATATATATATATATATATATATATACATACACACACACATATATATATATATATATATATATATATATATACATACATACACACACACATATACATACAAGCAACAATACAAAATTCCATCCTGAACCACAAACAAAACTACTAGGAGTCATTATTGACAATAAGGTCAGATCAGACGTACACATTTCACAAACAATCAAGAAGGTACAGAAAAAAATAGTAACTCTATACAGAAATAAAAAAATTCCTAACAGACAGTTCCAGGGCTGCTATAGTTCAAACCCAACTTCTGTCAACCCTTCTTAAAAAGTTAGATTTAAACAAACTAGACCCACTCTACAATAAAATTGCTAAATTTGCCACAGACTCCACACTTCTGACACATCATTGTGACACCCTTCCTGGCTAGAACTCCCACAGCTCTTAGTCTACAATCAATTAACCATGGGTCACAAACTAATTTATCAGACCGAGAAAACTCCAGCCCTTATAAATATTCTACAGACCTATTCCAACAAGTGTACGCTTATATCAACAAATAAATCACTGGTGCAGGTTACCAAATCATCAAATACTGCAGGTGATTCTCTATATGCAAACCATGTAGCAAAAAGGTAGAATTCCCTCACACACCATCAGAACCATTAATAACCCTAAACAATTAAAAAAAACTCCTCAAAACATCATGCAGACACATGGCTTTGCTCATGCAACAGCCCAGGCTAAAAAAAAGAACTATCTTATCATGTGAATGTCCTTTGATTACATAATCCCACACTATTCCATGTTATTTCTTTTCCTTCCTTTTAACTTCTATACAGACCAGACATATTATCCCTCAACAATTGTATTCTATCTGTAATAAAGTAGAACAGACGTATGCTGAATGCCCCAAATGTCTTACCTGTTCTTGTAATAAGTACCTTAATAACTATCTATGTACACTTCTTGCTTTGTATAAAAAGCATTATGATGTCTAACTTCTATGTGATATTACCAAGAAATACGTACCTGTTGTTGTAATAGTACCTAATAACCTATCCATGTATGCCTACTACATTGTATAAAACTCATTACTATGCCTAATTTCTATGTTATCTTATTATGTATGGAGCTTTTCTCCCCAGGCCTCCGTTGAAAATGGGTTTTATCCTAGTCGGACTACCCTGGTAAGCAAATGTAAAATAAAATAAAATAAATACATAGTTTGGAAGTATGGGGACTTCTCACCACATTGTGGGATACACAGGGATTTGCCCCCTTGCAAAAAATGTTTCCTTATGATTTGCAAATTTTGGAGTGTCACTGTTTTGAGTAGTGACCTCCCAAGGTTTTAGATATTTTGGATTAACTGTTAAATTATCTAAAGGTAGCACGAGAAATCAATGGACGTTTTGGTCTATACCAAAACAAACCATTTTTTTCTCAAGTATTATCCCTTAAAGTCCTCCGTTTGACAGAATGAAGAGGGCAATTTTGATGCTAAGCCCTTAATTACCCAAGTACTTCACTACATGAAATGATGGTGATTCCTAGGCCATTCACATTCTATGTAATGAAGGAATCTTATTGCTTAGCAAGAGATATTCTCCATTTATCAAAAGCCAGAAAGATACAGCACACACATGAATTTACTACAGTTGAGCACAAAATGAGATTTTTTCCATAGTTAATAACTCAGTCAGAAATTAGAAAGTGATTAGTAATATCAAACATGATAAACTATTACAGGGATCTATTATAATCACTCAGTTCCCAAGCTTTCCATGATAATGGTATTGAAGCCTGGGACTCAGGCTTCTTGTGGCTTGTATAGGCTACCACTCACACATGAACTCAAACATAAGTTCAGACAAGCAGCTGCCCCAGCTTATCCAAATACATTATTTGAATTCAAGCAAGGTAAGTGCAGCAGTTGTGGTAAGGGACTGGGAGAGGGTTGAAGTGTAGCTTAGCGCACTGATCGGGAAGGGAGATTTACATTTAGTGAAGGGGTCTGGAAATTATCTTTAGGGTTAGGGATCATGAATTGAGTTTTAGGGGAAGGAAGTGAGAAGGGAGTCATAGAATCAGGTGGAGGATTTTAGATTTGGGGAAAAGGAAGGAAGGTTCAGGGATAAAGCTAAGGTTTAGCGTGTGGAAGGGCTAAGCAGTTACAGGAGGTGAGATTAGTGACATTTTGAGGATTTGCCTTTTCAGGCAAGTGTCAGCGAGCATTTGTGGTAGATCCCTATTACAGAATGAGTTACAGAATGACTGTGATATAGAAACAATCACATAAACATATCTACAAGTCCAGGACAGGATTTGCCTTCAGAATTTCCACAATATTGGCAGTCATCAAAAGAAGTTAAAATTATCAAAGGTGGTGCATTTATAAAGAAAATATGAGGGTTACAGAAGGCACTTGTTTAGATAACAAAAGTTAATAACACAATACAGAAGCTGCTACAGTTGGCGTATAGAGACTTTAAAAAAAAACTTAGAAGAGAGTTAGATGATTTGATGAACATTCTTAATTTAGGTGACACACAGCTAAAAAGTGCCAAATTATTTAACTCTACCAAATACAATATGCAGCACAAGTGACAGTACTTCATATTTTTTAAAAAATGTTTAAACCTAGCTTGTAGAATATGAGCTAGAACAGATTACTGAACAACTGAGCACAAGATCTGATACATAGGATATAATACATAAAAAAAAAAAATAATACAGCATATGAAATGTCTTCTGCCAGCCGCTAATCATTTTCTCATAAAACAGATCATAACCACACGATAATCATAGCCAGCTATGGTTTTATAGAGGGGATAATGTCCTGGCAATGGCTA
This sequence comes from Protopterus annectens, assembly GCF_019279795.1. Classification (NCBI taxonomy): domain Eukaryota; kingdom Metazoa; phylum Chordata; order Ceratodontiformes; family Protopteridae; genus Protopterus; species Protopterus annectens. The sequence continues at coordinate 1,612,441,935 of NC_056735.1, forward strand.
GGGTGATTTGTATTTGATTAGCGGCTTAGGCACCTGACCCCACTGATAGAGATGGATGGGGCTTCTCTACAAACATCCCTTCTTTTGTAATATAGGGTCTTGACAATCAATTTCTGCTTACAATTTCACTCAAAGTTTTAGAGGTGTGTGTATACTCCTTCACAAAACAGAGTACTTAAATCCTCCTTTATTCCCTCTCATCTGTTGAATTTCTGTTGCACCTGTGTAGTTCTCTAAGTTAAAGCATCACCTAGAATGTGTAAATGACAGCAAAGGAAACTATTAACCGCTGTTAGTTTTTAATACAGTTAGCTTTCTATTTTACTGCACTGTAATCCAATTAACATATCTAAATAGTTAACATTTCTTGCATATAATTATGATGTAAAATTTAAGCCAAACACGCTTTTCTAAAATTTGATCAAAAATTTTCAAAATGTTATTTACTTCTGCACATTAAAATGCGCTCAGGTATAAAGCAACCGTAATATACCACATTTTGCGTAAAAGACTTAATAGTATGCAGAAACTTCTTTTCAAAGTGACCTATGAAGGCACCAGCATAACAGTGCAGTAGTGAAGATGACGTGACCATTCAGGTAGTAAATACAATGCTTGAAAAAGTACAAATAAAACCTTCATTGTGTGTTTTTTATTTTGATAATGATAATGTGAGCTCAGATACATAGGAGAAAGATGGACAAAAAGGCAGTCAGTTCATAGGTGATTTCTATGCCAAAGACCCTAGAGGGTTTTTTTAAACCTAGCCATGCCTTCCAAATATATTGAATATGTTATGATAGCTCTCACTTTACAGGAGGCATAAGTCGGGAAAGTGCAGTCAAGCATTTACATCCTTCTTCTATCTAATACAGAAATAGATGTCAGACCACAGGTAAATTTATGATTCCTCATCCACTGATTCAAATTGTGTTTGAATAAGTGCAATCAGAAACTCTGCTTCACATGGATGGGAGGCCAGTTCCAGAGAAGGGATACGTCTCTGAGACACATACCTGTCCCTCCAACATGTCTTATTTATGTTGCAGAAGAGATATTATTTATTTATTTGACATTTGTTTACCGGGAAAGTCCAACTGGGCCAGAATGAACCCATTTTCAGTGGTGGTCCAGGGAGAAAAACTCCTAGATTAGGACAAACACAAAGGGTGGACTAATTTGGATTTACAATACATCTAAATAAATGCACAAAAACATAAGTAAAAATAAAGCGTACAGTGAGTACATTCAGAAATAGTTTTTATATTGAGGGGGTAAAAACAGTGACTAAAACTGCACAGAAGCAATACGGAATATATTTCCCTATATCAGTTTGTTTCTGGTACTAGTTGTTTTGCGGATGTGCAACAGGTCCACAAGGTCTAGAACACAGGATGCTTTGTAGGCCAGATAAAGATTACCTCTCAGCAGTCTGTAGGAAAGCAAGGAAAAGGCTTTGAGGCAGTCCACTCAGGACATGTTGTCTACACCATTTATTATTTTTGTGAGTGCTCCTGTTGTTTTATGGGCATGGACAGGTACATATCAAAGTGGCATTATACTCAATGATTGGTCTAATGTGGGCAGAGTAAAAAGGAACAATGACATCCTTGGACCTAGGTGCCATACCCTTGCTTATAAGTTGTGCAAAGTAGAATGATTTCCTTACTACATTACAAACAATTGTCAAAAGCCATGTCATGTTCAACATGCTTTCTCAAGTCCCTAACCACAGGGTCAATCTTAGTGGACATAATACCAATACAATCGTTTCCTATGGTGGCTATCTTTCTGAAATATACTATTACACATTTTGGCACTGAGTTTTACTTCATGACTCTAGCGCCAGTTATTAGATTGTATGAGGCCTTCTAGGGGATGTTTGTGTTTTTGTGGGATTGTATGACTGCCTCAAGTTTACAATTGTCTGTGAACTTGGTAACACAGACAGTTTTGATGTTGGCCTTAACCTCAGAAAAGTAGATGCCAAAAAGAAGATGCTCCGGTACTAAGCCATGGGGGACTCCACTGGTGACTGGCCTTTTTGTGAAAGCAGACTCCCCTAACCTGACTTTCTTGTGTTCTATCTGTGAGCCAGCTGGCTAGACAATGGGTGATGCAGGGGCTTTACATCTAATTTTGTAAGCATGTCTACGATGCCTGAGTGGGAAACTCTGTTAAATGCTTTGGCCAGGTCAAGGTAGCAAGTATATACTTTTACCCTTTTCCATTGCTTTGGTGACCTTCTTGAACTCCACAAGGTTCAGTAGGCATGATCTGCCCTTGACAAAGTCAAAATGGGTTGGAGTCAGTGTCTGTAGACTTCCTACACTGTTATTTATCAAGCCCATGATTATTCTTTCCATGGCCTTAATCTTGGCTTTACATGGGAGCCTGACTAGTCTTCTATGTAAGGCCATGATTACTCTTTCACTAATCAAGCTTAATGGGTCAATAGTTTCCCAGGTCCGTGGATGGCCTGCCTTGTGCATAACACTTGCAGTGCTCCATTCATTTCATACAATGCCTATTTGGAGGCTACTACTGGGTCCAATAAATCATGTTTCATGCTGTTAAGGAGGCATCCTGGGAAATTATTAGGTCCCATTGTAGGTGTGTTTTTGGCCTTGGAGTGTACATTGAGGACTTGTTCCCTAGTGACAGCTGGGGGGAGGGGGGTTTACAGTAGGAAGCATTTATTGAAAGGTGTCTGGGGGAAAATGAAGGGTAAAACTGCAGCTCAATTTATCAGCCTGTATATCTGCTATATCCTCCAGCTCAGTATAGGTGACTCTATTTATAATTAGTTTGGCATGCTGTTGTGTATTGCCTTTGAGGTTCTGAACATAAATAAACAATGTCTTGTGGCTGTCCTTAGACTAGAAGGTTACTTTTATCTCAAATCTGGCTTCGGTTGACTTAATTAGTTACCAAAGTTTAATTAGTTTGATGATGGAGTTTTTACCTTGCTGGATATTGCACTTCTTATTTTTGGCCAATATTTCTTTCCTTTTGTTATTCAACCTACTGATGTTGGGATTACACCAGTGCGGCTTGTTTTAGGAGTTTGACCTCTATTTATTTTGGGTGGGTATTTCTGACTCAGTGCAGCTATATACATGACTGTAAAGATTTTTTTGTGAACAACTCCGAATAAGCAAAGGTGTTTGCTGGATTGGGGGGGCTTGAAATTTTGCCTGGGTGTCACAAATTAGGATGTTTTCCTTGGAATAATTCCTAAACGTTCCAGGATTACCTGGTGTCCCAGGTTTTAGTTTTAATTCAAAGGAGACAGCTTTATGGTCTGAACTAATCAGCTGGTGCTCCTAGGAGGTGTACAGAGTAGCTGGTCAAAGGCATTCATGTTCACAAAGTCCAGGAATCTTTGGGTATGCAAGTTAGAGAGCATGTAGGATTCCCAGTTTTTAGATGGGTACTTTAAGTCACCCATGAGTATGGTTGTTGGGTTAAACTGAGAGTGACTCAAGTTCATTTAAGTAAGTGGCATTGGTTTTCCTGAGTCATACAGGGTAACCCAAAGCTCATGTGTGTCATATTGCTTATACTTAACATGTGTTTGTTTTTGATGTAAACTGATACATACCCACCTCTTGTCCCTTTCTGTACAGTAGCTGGTTTAAACATATGGAAGACATTATAGCTCTGCACTGCTGGGGTGCTCTCTGCATCTTTAAACCATGTCTTAGTAACCAGATAGATGTCTATATTCTCTGGGGTGGTTAGGAGACCTTGAAGGGAGTGGAGTTTTTTGTTTAGAGTCTTGGCTTTAAGCAGTATCACCTTTAGATTATGTCACATCATTTATCAGATTGGTAATGCCTGAAAAAGGCACTATGAGGGTGGACAAGGATTAGCCAATATTTGAAAGCCTACAGGGGGTCAGGTGTAGTCCATCTTTGGCAAAGCAGCATGTCAGGTCAAGCCATATCTTCCCAGGCCAACAAATATTGTAGCCCCCTTCAAATATGTTACAGAAACAACACTGGCTATTAGCAGGGACTCGGGCAAACAGTCCACCTAAGAGGAAAATACTTAAGGGTATAAGTGAAATCATTAAAGTAACATTGGAGAAGAAACTAACAAAATAATGAGTGTATGCAAATTTTGCCAATGGGAGAATGGATGGGAAAGAGAGAGAAAAAGACATGTATGTGTTACAGTGATTACTTAAAGCATGTACACCTCAGATACAAGGAAAAGCATGTGCTATGGGATCTTGATCCAAAAGCTGCAAGCATGGGCAGGATAGAAATCCTCACCATGGCAGCTGTTCCTCCTCATTTCCTTTATAAGATAGGCAGAATTCTCGGGAAGAGGAAGTACTAGCATAGGAAGGAAAGAGGTGTGAAGATTTTGTGGAGGCACTAGAAGTTAAAGTGGAGCACAACAAATACAAATTTAGCTGTGAAGGATACTCACTGCAGTTATTTGTACCGATGCATCTAGAGATGAGCAGGAAGACTGAATTAGGTTTATTTGTATAATTTTGTCATTTTTGCTTTACTGCTAGTAGAGAGGCCTATTTGGGTAATGTCCCCTTACACATATTTGGGAAACAGTAGAGAAGTAACTGTGTTGGGAGAATGTAGTTTGCCTCGATACAAAGATCCCAGCATCTGACTGCATATCTAATGGTGGATTTAATGTCAGTCTAGTAAAAGCTGCTGATTTACAGCAGCACCACGTTATATAACTCAGCTCACTTTTCAATGGAAATCCCATTGTACTAAGAGGTCTGGGAGATTAATCACAACTGCATTAATTGGGTTTTGCTGGGGATGAGAATGAGGTAGGAGCTGCTTTGCCACTTGTTTGCACTTGAAAAAGCTTCCTGGAGCTTGGACTGGTCTTGAAGCAGTAGAGGAGAGTGGTACCATCTGCATAATGCATCAACAATACATTTTGAAGCAGTAGAGGAGAGTGGTATCATCTGCATAATGCAACAACAATACATTTTGAAGCAGTAGAGGAGAGTGGTATCATCTGCATAATGCAACAACAATACATTTTGAAGCAGTTGAGGAGAGTGGTATCATCTGCATAATGCAACAACAATACATTTTGAAGCAGTAGAGGAGAGTGGTATCATCTGCATAATGCAACAACAATACCTTTTTGAAGCAGTAGAGGAGAGTGGTATCATCTGCATAATGCAACAACAATACATTTTGAAGCAGTAGAGGAGAGTGGTATCATCTGCATAATGCAACAACAATACATTTTAAAGCAGTAGAGGAGAGTGGTATCATCTGCATAATGCAACAACAATACATTCTGAAGCAGTAGAGGAGAGTGGTACCATCTGCATAATGCAACAACAATACATTTTGAAGCAGTAGAGGAGAGTGGTATCATCTGCATAATGCAACAACAATACATTTTTAAGCAGTAGAGGAGAGTGGTATCATCTGCATAATGCAACAACAATACATTTTGAAGCAGTAGAGGAGAGTGGTATCATCGGCATAATGCAACAACAATACATTTTGAAGCAGTAGAGGAGAGTGGTATCATCTGCATAATGCAACAACAATACATTATGAAGCAGTAGAGGAGAGTGGTATCATCTGCATAATGCAACAATACATTTTGAAGCAGTAGAGGAGAGTGGTATCTTCTGCATAATGCAACAACAATACATTTTGAAGCAGTAGAGGAGAGTGGTATTATCTGCATAATGCAACAACAATACATTTTGAAGCAGTAGAGGAGAGTGGTATCATCTGCATAATGCAACAACAATACATTTTGAAGCAGTAGAGGAGAGTGATATCATCTGCATAATGCATCAACAATACATTTTGAAGCAGTAGAGGAGAGTGGTACCATCTGCATAATGCAACAACAATACATTTTGAAGCAGTAGAGGAGAGTGGTATCATCTGCATAATGCAACAATACATTTTGAAGCAGTAGAGGAGAGTGGTATCATCTGCATAATGCAACAACAATACATTTTGAAGCAGTAGAGGAGAGTGGTATCATCTGCATAATGCAACAACAATACATTTTGAAGCAGTAGAGGAGAGTGGTAACATCTGCATAATGCAACAACAATACATTTTGAAGCAGTAGAGGAGAGTGTATCATCTGCATAATGCAACAACAATACATTTTAAAGCAGTAGAGGAGAGTGGTATCATCTGCATAATGCAACAACAATACATTTTGAAGCAGTAGAGGAGAGTGGTACCATCTGCATAATGCAACAACAATACATTTTGAAGCAGTAGAGGAGAGTGGTATCATCTGCATAATGCAACAACAATACATTTTGAAGCAGTAGAGGAGAGTGGTATCATCTGCATAATGCAACAACAATACATTTTGAAGCAGTAGAGGAGAGTGGTACCATCTGCATAATGCATCAACAATACATTTTGAAGCAGTAGAGGAGAGTGGTATCATCTGCATAATGCAACAACAATACATTTTGAAGCAGTAGAGGAGAGTGGTATCATCTGCATAATGCAACAACAATACATTTTGAAGCAGTAGAGGAGAGTGGTATCATCGGCATAATGCAACAACAATACATTTTGAAGCAGTAGAGGAGAGTGGTATCATCTGCATAATGCAACAACAATACATTTTGAAGCAGTAGAGGAGAGTGATATCATCTGCATAATGCATCAACAATACATTTTGAAGCAGTAGAGGAGAGTGGTACCATCTGCATAATGCAACAACAATACATTTTGAAGCAGTAGAGGAGAGTGGTACCATCTGCATAATGCAACAACAATACATTTTGAAGCAGTAGAGGAGAGTGGTATCATCTGCATAATGCAACAATACATTTTGAAGCAGTAAAGGAGAGTGGTACCATCTGCATAATGCATCAACAATACATTTTGAAGCAGTAGAGGAGAGTGGTACCATCTGCATAATGCAACAACAATACATTTTGAAGCAGTAGAGGAGAGTGGTATCATCTGCATAATGCATCAACAATACATTTTGAAGCAGTAGAGGAGAGTGGTACCATCTGCATAATGCAACAACAATACATTTTGAAGCAGTAGAGGAGAGTGGTATCATCTGCATAATGCATCAACAATACATTTTGAAGCAGTAGAGGAGAGTGGTATCATCTGCATAATGCAACAACAATACATTTTGAAGCAGTAGAGGAGAGTGGTATCATCTGCATAATGCATCAACAATACATTTCGGGTTAACTGGTACAGGAGAGCATTAACATACAAACTGACTAAAGCTGGACCCAGGACTGAACACGGAGGGACTCCTTTGTCTGCAGTAAATTCAAGTAAGAAGGCACAAGCCCATTTTACTGCATATCTGTTAAAAGTATTGTTGAAACCTTTTACGCCAAAATTGCAATTACACAGCTGTCATTGTTTCAAAAGCATTAGACAAATCAAGGAAGAAGGCTGGAACCAACTTCCCAATTAAAAAAAATCAAATTATCTTTTTTTGAATTGTCATAGCTTATCTTCTTTTGTGTGTGGTCATAGGGAAATAATAACTCTATTACACAAAATCATAGTTTCCTAGCACATACTGCGCTGACCAACAGGCAGACAACTAGAATTCACCTTCAGTTCCTTCACCAGAGAAGAGTGGGGTGGCATCTAACTGTCCCTGGACCAGGGAACTGCATAGGTCAGCTCTAGCAGTGGCACCATTCTTGGCAAGGGCAAGGTTTTTTTTCTTACTCTCATTCCTGTTGATTGATGGCAGCTTGAAAAAGTGGGACTCCAATCCTACCTACAATTGACCTGCATGCGCAACTGTACATGCATCAATATTTGCTACAATGCAAAAACATACTGCTTGGTGGGTGCTTATCCCTAGACCTCCATGCTGTCATCCTGCAACACCCTGCTGCCCCTGGATGTTGGTACTGCATTAGCCCAGGCTTTGTTCTCCTAATAGGCTACTCACTCTCACCCTCCCCAGATTCCTGTAGCAAATGAGTCACTTCTATAATACAGATCATCTGAGTCAGGGGCAGGGATTTATCAATGTATACAGTGGGGTTGGCACACTCACAAAGTCTTTCAAAAAACAAATTACAGTGTTATAATCTACTCTCTCTCTCTCTCTATATATATATATATATATATATATATATGTGTGTGTGTGTGTGTGTGTATGCACTAAGGCACATTTGTCAAGGTTAAGGGAGGTTCACACAGTTTGTTTCTCAATATTTCAGGCATCCATCATGATCATATTAAAACAATATCTAAGGAACACAAATGCATGAATTTATGCAGCTTTATGAGTGTCACAAATGGTTAAAGTAGGATTTTTTTTTTTACTTAAGACAAAGAATTGTTTATTTTCCGTGTTGTGAATATTATGAGTTTAAAGTAATACAACTGATGACACAAGACATTATTTTTTTCTATGCTCAAGTCTCACCCAAGTCTGAAAGTGGTTTCAAAAAAATCACAATTTGTAACTTCCTTTTCACTGCTTTTACTGATATAATATTTTGCATTTATCTGTTTATTACACTGATTGGCCTGGAATGTGCAGGAGGGAATTGCCATATAAAGTTGAATGCCAGGGAGAACAGCTCTAAGAACAAAAGCAGGATCCAGCACTAGGCGACCTAGGCAGTTGCCTAAGGCCCACTGGCTTGGGAGCTGCCACAATATTTAATTTAAACAAATTTAATAACAAAACCCATGCATTTCTTATTTAAATATTAAGGATGTACTGTGAGTGCATCTTTGGTAGCATCTGTGCATGTGCAGTACTAAAGATGCACACAAACACAAACATTGGAACTTACATTTCTTCTTTAAATATTAAGGATGCACCATGCGTATGTTGTACTAAAGATGCACACATAAAAGTTGGAACTTCTTGCTTTCGTGCAGGGTTTTTAAGCCTGGAGAACACTGCTCCTTCAGTAGGGAGAGAACTGCACACTGTGTGCGAGTGTGTAAAATGCCCCAGTAAGGAATGGCAGGTTGTTAACTTGTTCAGGCTCAAACAAACCCTTACACTTTGATTACAGGCAATGACAGCTTGAATCCTCTACAACAACTCCCAGACTGTCATCAGGAGGTGCATTTTCAAGGAAATGTGCGTTTCAGTGCATTTTCAAGGAACAGTGACATTCAAGGAAAGAGTTTATGCTTTCCCCATGCTAAATCCACTTTCAGTGTGTAACTGTTTTGTTTAACAAAGGCTATCATCAGTATTTGTGTTATAAAATTTGAAAGCACTGTTCGTAGCACAATAAGGTAGCATACTTGCCTTTGGCATAGAAGACTGTGGGTTCTACTCCCACACAGTGTAGATGGAGTGCTGATATTGTGGTGCACTTTAAGGGGGGGATGGGGGTGCTGCACGCCTGAGTTTGTCCTCCTTTGGATGAGATGCCTAGTAACTATGAACCTGTTGTTGGTTTGACAGCCATTACCTATTGCAATATTACCAGTGTACAATTTTTTTAAAATATAACATGGACAATTTATTCTTCAAGGGCAGCAGACACTGAATTTGTACATGAAACACTGAAATGTAAAGTTGTTTGCCAGCAGCAACCTCGTCATTAGTTACAGATCTATTTAATGTGTAATTACTCAGATGAGTTTTACTTCTGTAGAGATTGTGTACAATGACTGGCTGGCCATGGCGGTGCAGTGGTTAGCGTTGCCGCCTCACAGCAAGAGGTTCTCTGGTTCGATCCTCGGCTGGGGTGCCTTCTGTGCGGAGTCTGCATCTCCTCCCTGTGGTCGCGTGGGTTTCCTCCGGTTTCCTCCCAGATCCCAAAGACATGCTGTAGGTGGATTGGACACTCTAAATTGGCCCTAAGTGTGTGTGCCTTCTGTGGAAGGTTGGGTGCCGGGCTGGCAACTCAACACCATAAAACTCCTCTGCCAATCTTGAGCGGACAGGTGATCCGCTGTGGCAACCCCTAATCGGGAACAGCCGAAAGAAGAAGAGGAGATTGTGTACAATGACTAATATTGGTGGACTGCGATGGCAGAAGTTTGAGTGGCCTTTTATGGTTGAAATCTTATGAAATAAGTAGTTTTGTCAATATTAATTCATAAGTTTTGTTTCACTGCTTACTGGAAAAATATTCGAAACTACAAATTGAAAACACACTCTGACAAGTGGTACTTTATTATACAAGGAATATAATTTAATACAATCAGGAAGGAGCATCAAAGAACACATGCATGTATGCATGGTCCTACAAATGTGTGCAAGGGGCCTTTGGTTTGCAAACAGTCCAACGGTAAACAATCTGCCACTGGTCAGCTACATTTTCTTTGAATCCAAGTTTCAATGACATTTCAAATAATGCGAGTTTCAAGGGCAGAGAATTTTACTGTTCAATGCAAATCTGTTTTCATTGTGAGACTGTACTGCTTTGTTTAGCAAACGGCTATCAGTGTTTGTGCTAATTAATTTGAAATAAAAGTTTTAAATTACATATAAATATCATTAATCATTGTAGAAGTAAAAAAGAAAATAGTATGTACACTGACAGTTTTGAACAGTGTTTATGGTAGCTAGAGAGAAATAGCCAAGTAATGGGACACATGAATTGCTGCCAGGGGGGAGGGGTGCTGATCCATTACCCCACTTAGAGCACCATTTGACCATGATCCTGCACTGCTAAGATCTAGAACTAATATACAGTATGAACACCCACACATACACAAAGTAGCAGCAGGTGAAAACACAGTACATATGAAGTTCTAGAGAAGGCATTAGTATAAAGACTATAAAACATGTATGCATATAAGGTAATCATCTTTTTCTCTTTCGGCTGCTCCCATTAGGGGTCACCACAGCAGATCATCTGTTTCCATTTCTTCTTGTCCTCTGTATACTGCTCTGTCACACCAACCACCTGCATGTCCTCTCTCACCACATCCATAAACCTTATCTTAGGCCTTCTTCTTTTCCCCTTACCTGGCAGCTTTATCCTTAGCATCATTTTCCCAATATACCTAGCATCCCTCCTCAGCACATGTCCAAACCAATGCAATCTCACCTCTCTGGCTTTGTCTCCAAACCGTCCAACCTGAGCTGACCATGTACTATACCGATTCCTAACCCTGTCCATCCTTGTCACACCCAGTGCAAATCTTAACATCTTTAACTTTGCCACTTCCAGCTCTGAACCCTGCCTTTTGGTCAATGCCACTGTCTCCAACCCATACAACATAGCTGGTCTCACTACCCTCTTTTAGACCTTCCCTTTCACTCTTACTGGTACCTGTCTCTCACAAATCACTCCTGACACTCTTCTCCACCCATTCCACCATGCCTGTACTCTCTTCTTCACCTCTCTTCCACACTCACTATTACTCTGAACTGTTGATCACAAGTACTTAAACTCATCCACCTTCACCACCTCTACTCCCTGGATCCTCACCAATCCTCTATCCTCCCTCTCATTCACACATACATACTCTGTCTTAGTCCCACTGACCTTCATTCCTCTACTCTCTAGAGCATATCTCCACCTCTCCAGGGTCTCCTCAGCCTGGTCCCTACTCTCACTACAGATCACAATGTCATCTGCAAACATCATAGTCCATCATGAAGTAAATTCAAGTCAAATCATTTGAAAGACACATAAATAAATGCACAACACAGACCTGTTCACACATGAGATGACTGATCCAGTAAACCCTAAGAAAAATGTGTGTATATTTTTACAGGATATCAGAACTGAAAGGAACTGGTAAAACAGTGCAGAGACAACCAGTCAAATGCACGTAAATTAAACAAGGATATTTATGGTACATGATACTTGGGAAAATATAAACCACAGTCAATGCAAGCATGTTTCCTTCACTATTAAATTGTATATAAAGAATTTAGAATGAAAGATTCACAAGAATTACAGTGTAAAACAAAAGTATAATGCCACTAATCAGAATCAATTATAGAATTACAACACATTTCTGAACATATTCAAATACCATTAACATTATTACAGCTGCATTGTTTTTTTTAGTGTTTATTGTCTTTCCTTTACCAGGAAAGTAAGACTGGACACAAGTCCCATTTTCGGAAGAGGCCCATGGAGAAAAGCTCCACATAAAATATATATTTACAATAGGGTTGCCACCTTTTCAAATGGCCAAAGTGGGACATTTTCGGGACACACATCAGATTTTACAGGCCGACACATACCCACGGTCAGTACAGAGGATAGAACTTTACTTTTTTGCCTAAGTGAAAGCTTATTCTTGTAGCAGTTTAGTTGCTTATTCTGTTTCTTGTAACATCTAGGTATTTTAGATACAGAAATAACTATTTTATGCAACTATTACATAAAATATGGGACATAATTATGTCCTGCAATCGCAGGACATTTGTCATTTTTAATATTTTTTGTCAGGACACAACTGCCCAAAGAGGGACTGTCCCTCGCAAAGTAGGACAGGTGGTAACCCTAATTTACAATGAACAATAAAAATTAAACATTTTAAGTATTACTTTGGAGACAGTGTTAAGACAAATAGTATATGTACTTATTTATTTATGTATTGGCATTTGATTACCAGGAAAGTCTGACTGGGCAGAAGCCCATTTTCAGTGGAGGCCCGGGAAGAAAAGCTCCAAATTATTATTACAAAACATTTTAAGAACAATAATTTTACCATCTTCAAAAGTAAAACACAAACATCTGCAGTTTAAATTATTATAACAAATTAGACATAATATAAAAACATTGTCATATACCTTGTATTGATTCTTAATCAATCATTTAATATTTAGAGAAATTTTAGACCGTTTGTAGAAAAATTAAAGGTAAATTAGTCTAATACAAATAGGACTATGAAGTGAGGGAAAACAGGGTTATGATATATTTAGAGAGAAAGTCAGGAAAGGGACTTAGCAGTAAGGAAGTAAGTGAGGAAGGGAGAATAAGGAAGTATAAGGAATGAAAAAGAACTTGTTCACATTTAGGGATACAGTTTATCCTGGTTTTGAGCAAAAACTGAACCAGATTTTAGTTAAAAGTCTTTCAGAGTGATTTTTGGAAAATGGAAGGGAGGGTACAGACCTGATGGATACAGGTAAGGAGGTCCAGGCCTTAGCAGTCTTGTATAAGTACATACAATGCCCAGCAGATTTGCTAGGTTTGAGTTTTTGGACACTGGATTGGAATGACTGAGTGGAAACATAGTTGTGTAGAACGTTTTTTAGTGCTGGACAAGCAGTTAGATGCTGGATAATTTTATAGGTGGTAAAGAAGTTGTGTATATGTTAGTTGATGTGGCAGTTGTAACAAATTAAGGCTTTTCAGTGTTATACAGAGTTACAGCATTGCTCAAGTTTTCATTTTTGCGAAGCCTGGAGATTACTAAGAGCCATAAAGAAGAGTGGGTAGGAGATAAATAATACTGGTAAGTGTACTTTTAGTTGCATCACAAGCACTCAGGTCTCTCAACAGCAGGTACAAGTACGACTCAGTCATTGTCCACGCTGGTGTCAACGACCTGAGACGTACCTCCTTGGACTACATGAAAAGGGACGTCGAGGAGCTCTCTGATTATGTAGCCCAGGCAGGTATGACCCTGACCTTGAGCAGTATCCTACCTTCACCTAGAATGATGCCACAATACAGTGATAAGATGATCAGCTTTAATAATTGGCTTAAATTCTGGTGTCATTCAAAGGGGATCCAATGTCTGTCTGCCTGGGATGACATGCTGGACAAGCCACGCTGCTTCGCAAGGGACGGCTTGCACCTGTCACCCTGGGCTTCGGATATTGGCAAAGGCTCTTGCCACCCCATAGTGCCTTTTAGGCAAGGCTCAAATTCTAAACCTACCACCCTAGAACACCAAAAAGGAAAAAACTAAGGGTAATGCTGCTCAATGCCAGAAGTCTCAATCTCAAGATGCACGACTCGAGGCCCTTCTCAATATGGAGAACATCGATGTCTGTGCTGTGACAGAAACCTGGTTCAAGGCTCCTGAGAGCACCCCAGCACTAACAGGTTTCACCTCATATCATACGTTCCGCCCCAAAATCCGGACAACACCAAGAAAGGAGGGTGTCCATATTCATAAAGGACACCCACACCTCAAGGTTGGTGGCAACGCACGATGCATCGGAGACCATCCAGGTGCAATTAACCATAGGCAAGACTGCTCTGCAGTTTGTAGCATGTTACAGGCCACCCTCTCAAACTCAGGAACCTCACATGGCCTTCCTGAAAACATTGGAGGGATAAATGTATCTCCAAACACCATCATACTAGGTGACTTCAACTACCCTAATATAGACTGGGAACACTACTCAAGCCCGAACACTCTAACCCAAAGATTCCTGGAGTTCATAAACTCAAATGCCATGGAACAACTAGTCACCATCCCCACAAGAGGTGAAAACATACTTGATCTCATCATCACGAACATGGGATCAAAATGTTCAACACCGAAGTATACCCCTCACTGGTGAGATCAGATCATAAACTAATCTCGCTGGAGGTCCTCATCCCGCCCCACCTGAAACAAAAAGACCACAGTGAAAAACTTCTCAAAAGCCGATTTCACACTTCTAAAAACTAGTGTGGTCTCCTTTAAGGCCCCTGAGCCAGTGGTAAACATTACTCAAACCGCTGAATCACTTACAAATGCCTTCTACCAGCACCTACAGGACTGCATGGATCAGGCAATCCCAAACAAAACTAAGACTCTCTGTACCAAAGGCAAGCGTCCAGTCTGGTGGACCCCAGCCATAAACAAGCTCTACAACAAAAGGAGGAAGCTACTACAAGATAGAGCAAAATCCTTGAAAGGTAAGACACCTTTGATCATTATAAGTAAAAACTAAGAGCTCTCATAAAATCATCCAAGGCAAATTTTGAGAGAAAAATCGCCAAGGACTCTAAAGACAATCATAAGGCCTTCTTTAGCTATGTTAGAAACCTAGGAGGAAACTCCCAGATATGCTCAGAATTAGTTCAAAATGATGTGAAAATTACTGAACCTACACACATTGCTAACATACTGGCTGACAGGTTCAGTGCAAACTTCTCCCCCTCCCCAAAAGGAGAGATATCTATTCCAGAGGATTGTAGCCCCCAAACATCTCCAACGCCCAGGTGAGAACTGCCCTCACTAAGGCAAAAACACAGCATCCATGGGACCGGATGGTGTCCCCGGCTGTGTGCTTCATGAACTCAACGAGGAATTAAACCCACAGTTAGGACAGCTGTTTAATCTTAGCCTCACCTCAGGATACGAACCCAAGGAGTGGCGCACGGCGACTGTGGTCCCACTTCATAAGGGCGGTGCCTCCACAGACCCTGGAAATTACCGCCCCATTAGCTTGACAAGCCTTATCTGCAAAGCCATGGAGAGGATCATAATGGAACTCATAAATAAAGACATAGGGAACTTGCAGACTTTGGATCCAACCCAGTTTGGCTTTGTCAAAGGCAGATCCTGCCTCTTAAACTTGGTTGACTTTTTCGAGACAGTCACCAAGGCCATTGATGAGGGAAAGGCAGTCCATACAGCCTACCTCGACCTGGCAAAGGCCTTCGACACAATACCCCACTCAGGTATCATCGAAAAACTCATCAGCTTGAATGTAAACCCATACATCACAAGATGGGTTGCAAACTGGCTAAGCGACAGAACCCACAGGGTCAGAGTTGCTGGAGCCATGTCAGACTCAAAGCCTGTCACAAGTGGTGTCCCACAGGGCTCAGTCCTGGGTCCACTCTTGTTCGGCATCTACTTTTCTGAAGTACAAGCAAACACAGGAGGGTTATGGCTGACAAAGTTTGCAGATGACTGCAAACTGGGCGCCATAGTCGAAAACACATCTGACACAGATATCCTCCAGAAGGGCCTCACAGAAACGGATAACTGGTGCCAGAGCCATGGCCTGAAGTTAAACGCCAAAAAATGCATAGTCATACCCTTCGGGAAAAACAAGGTTACCCCTAGCTACCATATAGGTGACAATCCACTGAGCACAGAAAAAGTCATCAGGGATCTGGGGACCCAAGTTGACAGTAGTCTTTCGTTTGACACTCATGTTGCTAAAGTAATTAGGAAAACCTTCTATATCGCCCACCTGATCATGAAGGGATTCACATCTAGATCAAGGGAGGTCATCGTCCCCCTGTACTCATCACTCATTAGACCTATGATTGAGTACAATGCCCGTTCGAATGTATCTGACCAGACACCTGATGCAGCTTGAAAGGCCCCAAAAGTTCCTCACCAAAAGGATAAAGGGTCTCAAAAATATGTCTTATGCTGCCCGACTGAAAGAACTCCAGCTTTACTCAGTCTCATACCGCTTGCTCAGAGGTGACCTGTGCCTGACATATAAGGCCATGTCAAACCCAGATTTGATGAATATGCTTCACCTCAAAAAATCTAGATCCCTCAGAACCACAAGGGCGGGAGACTTAAACCTTGACACAGTTATAAATAGAACGTGCTGGAGGGACAGATTCATCACCCAGAGACTCCCTATGCTGTTGAACAAAATCCCGGTACATGTGAGGCAGAGCACCTCGCTGGCCTTGTTCAAGAGGAATCTTGACCAATGGATGGGAGATCGCAGATATACCCCAGGGATTACTTCAGTGTCACTGCTTGACAGAGGCACAGAAAAATGATAGGCATAGTTTTTATTCAAACTAAAGGGGTGGCGAAAGCCACATAACTATGGGCTAGGCTTATAAATGACCTTGGGCAGATAGCCTAGTATGAACCTATGAACCTATGAACCTATGAATCAGTGAGAAAGTTTTTGGCTCTGTAAAGCATCCCTAGTTTTTGATTTTTTTTTTCTTACGCAGTTTTGTACAGTCAGGTCGAACATAAGATTATCATCCACTATCAATCCAAACAGTTTGCTATGAGAAGTGACTTCAATGGTTGTATCATCAAGAGAGAGGACTTTAAATTCTGTTTTTTCATAAGAGAGGTTTTTTTTTTTGGGGGGGGGTAGTATTTTGGTCTTTTTTGGGTTGAGCACGAGTCACAAGTTACGAAGCCATGTTTCAGTGGCTATTTAAGCTTCCTGAGTAACTTTTTAGAAGTGTACTATGTTGTCAGATGTAAAAATGAGAGTGGAAACATCTATATATTGTTAGTAGGATGGCCTGTTATGTGGACATATAGAGGGTGTGGGTGAAAATGTTGAAGAGGAGAAGACCAAGGATAGAGCCTTGTGGTACACTAGTGGTGACTGGGAAGTAAGGAGAGAGCATGGAGTAGCATTTTACTGCCTGATACCTATTAGACAGATAGCTTTTGAACCAACAGTACTATGGGAAGGATGGAAGTCATGTTGTATAGGGAATAGGAGTTCTTCCTGCAGGAGATAGCCTAGCAATTGTTTTTAAAAACAATTTTCAAGTACTTTGGCAAGGGGAGATAAGATCGCTGTAGGCCTAAAGTTATTAATGCCTGTTGAATTTCCTCCTTTGTGCACACAGATAATGTGTGACTTTTTTCCAAAGAGAGAGGGAATGTGGGATTCCCAGATTGACCTACTTATAAGGATTGAGACAGGATAAGCAATGTTATTGGCTGCTATTTTTTGGTACCCACTTGGAATGTCATCAGCTGAAGAAGAGCATAATTTAAGTTTGTTTATGGGTAGTTTTATTTAGGATGTGGGCACAGGTTTGAAGATGAAAGTGGATGTGGTGATATATGGCTTTCGGGGCAGAGTTGGGATTAGATTTCAGGAATAAGTGGTTAGAGATGCTATACTATCTAAAAAAATAAGAATTGAACTGTACTGCAGTTTTGAGTGGTGAGATATCGGAAAAGGGTTTGGGTTGAATTTTTGGCTAGGATGTAAGACTTTTTTAATGGATGTCTGCTTAGTATTATTCTAAAAGTTATTACAGTATAGTTTTTTTGCCTTAATTTATTTGCTTTTAGTATGATTGTGAAACATTCTTAAGTTTTCAAGATATTGAGTTATTTCATATTTTTGTCATTCTTTTCTCTATCCTCCAATAGCATTCTACTCTTTTTGGATAGCCAAACTGCATTATTTGTTTTCAGTCTCTTCCTTCTAGGAGGTGCAAGGCTGTTTAGGATATTTAGAAAAGTTGTACTGAATTCAATTACAGTATTGTCCAAGGTGAGGATATTTAGGACGTTCCAGTTAATAGATGACACTGTTGTAATGAATATTTCTGGGTTAAACTTGAAAAGGTTATGTGTTATTTTATAAATATGCTGTTTAATTGGATGTGTGAGATGTCTAGTTGTATAGACTGGGAGATGATTACTCAGACAGTCTGACATTGTATCTGTGGTGGAATATTTGCTAAGTTCTGATACTAGCATCCAGTCTGAGTATTTGATGTCTGTGAGGCTATTAATTAGTTGTGAAACCATGTAAGTTCATGCGAGATGTACTGGAGTTAGAGTTTATGTCCAACCAACTGACATTCATATCACCTAGTAATCTTTTTTCTTGTAGAAATGCAATGGAATTATCTAATGTAGGATATCTTCCAGTATAGCTGTATTGTCACCAGGAGGGATACAAATGGCAATAATACATATTTGTCTACAATTGCTTATTTTCAGAAAATCAATAAGAGGCTCTGCTTGATTGTATTTTGGTGTTACTTTGTTGTAAGGGGAAATGTGATAAGTACTGGAAAATATTAAAACAATACCACAACCTTTCCTCTTTATATGGTCATTACGGATGATATTATAGTCAGAAAGTATAATTTCAGAGTGATTAATGCTGGGTTTAAGCCAACTTTCAGTTACAGCAGGAATATCTGGCTTAGGTTGGTTGGGTCAATTTACAACTGAGATGATTCAGTTTACAGCAAGTAAAACAGGTCGCCTGTCATTTCTAAATAAATGTTATATGCAGTATAGTTTACTGGTCAAGAAAAAGGAGACAGTGGCCAACTTAGTTAGAGG
>NC_056735.1:1612765851-1612850851 GCF_019279795.1 Protopterus annectens
AAAAACATTACTTTATACCATGCACTATAAAAATATTACTGTTAACAAAATTTTATTTTGCTTACAGTTAACTCTCTCCCTTCTCTTCCCCGCCAAGTATTCCTTCAAACATTAATGACATGAAGTAGCGCATATGCTTTAGAGTACCCTAAAAGTTTAACAAAGTAAAAAAAAAATCCAATATTTCCAGGTTTTCTTTTTCTGTGAAGTTTCACAAATATAATTCATGCTTTGTAATCCCACATTTATTTGTCAATTTCTAAATTGCTTCATTTATTCCTGTTTATTTCCATCTTCCAAGTCCAGTCTCTGCTTCATTTCCAACATACCCTTTGTTCTTCTAGTTGACTGTTGTGCTTTGTTTTCTGTCTCTCAAGCATTTTCCTTTGAAACACTTGAAAAGGTTTCACTGGCACAGCCTCTCTGTGGTCTTTATTACCAAGAAGAACAAGCAGACTCTCCTTCTATTTCACAGCTCACTTTTTGTTAGACAAACTTTTGTATTTCTTCCTTAGCATCTTCTGCATCAAAAAATGATTTTGTCCCTCCAGGTACGAATATTCTAAAGATAGCTGGGTATAGCAGTTTGAATTTCATGCCTGCTTCTAGACACTCCCTGATTAGGGAATAAATGTACTCCTCTTCTGCCTGGTGTACAGTAAATAATAATTTTCCACAAACACCCTACTGTCCCCCACTTTGGGTACTTTGTCGTTCTGTCACAGTTTTATCAGAATCAACTCCTTCTACTGGTAGGATTGCATCTTTACTATTAAAGGTCTAGGTTGCTTTCTCATGGTCAGGTTTGGAGCATACACACAATGTGCCCCTTCAATTAACTATTTCTGCTGTGCAATACCAGTCCAGTTGCTTATTTGTGCCTTCATAAAATTAATACAGTGTGCTCCTTCCAGCTTCCCTAGTACAGCAAAAAAAAAAAGAAGTTATGTACTCACCATAATGTTCCATGTTTGTTGTCCATCTTGCCTTCATTCTTCACTAGTGGGTTTGGAACCGATTATTGGATCCGACTCAGCCTATACAAAAGCTCGTGGACTTCCACCGGCTCATGGCTGTAGCCTATCCCATCATGCTCAGGGAAGAATACCCAGATCTTGCTTGTAGATTTTAGATGCATTTGTCAAAAAACTATTTACATGTCTAAACAGACTAGTGAAGAGAGTCAGAGAACATTATTTTAAAATTAATACCGCTCTGTCCTCCAGGAGTGAAAGGCTGGGGGAAGGAGGGTGGAAAGTGAGAATGAAGACAAGATGGACAACAAACATGTAACATTATAGTGAGTACATAACTTATTTATGTTACAGTGTCCTACCTCGCCTTCATTCTTCACTGGTGGGATAGCGTCCCTAGCATCATCTTTCTTGGGTGGCTCAAGGGAAAAAAACACCTCAGAACAGTAGACCCAAAGGAGGTCCTGTTCCTGGATACCAAATCTACTTTGTAATAAGTGATAAAGGTATGAGGCTTAGTCCATGTCGCTGCTGCACAAACAGAATCCATAGGTAGCTTCTCCTAAAAGGCAGACTAGGTTGCTATTGCCCTTGTAGAAGGACCTTTTATCTTTCCAGCAAGTTTTCTGTTTTGAGATTAAGAAGTGAAAGTAGTACAATCTGTAAGCCATTTTGAAAGTGTGACCTTTGATATGGGGGCACCTTTTTTTGTCTGAAAATGATACAAATAGGTTCATAGGTTCATAGGTTCATAGGTTCATACTAGGCTATCTGCCCGAGGGCATTTACAAGCCTAGCCCATAGTTTTGTGGCTTACGCCACCCCTTTAGTATGGGGAACTATACCCATTATTTTGCTGTGCCTCTGTTGAGCAGTGACACTGAGGTAATCCCTGGGGTATATCTGCGATCTCCCATCCATTGGTCAAGATTTCTCTTGAACAAGGCCAGTAGTGCTCTGCCTCACATATAGGGATTTTATTCCACAGCATAGGGAGTCTTTGGGTGATGAATCTATCCCTCCAGCATGTCCTATTAATAGCCGGGTCGAGGTTTAAGTCTCCCGCCCTTGTGCCTCTGACGGATCTAGATTTTTTGAGGTGAAGCATATTCATCAAATCTGGGTTTGACATGGCCTTGTATGTTAGGCAAAGGTCACCTCTGAGCAAGCGGTAAGCGACTGAATAGAGCTGGAGTTCTTTCAGTCGGGCAGCATAGGACAGATGTTTGAGACCCTTTATCCTTTTGGTGAGGAACTTTTGTGGCCTCTCCAGCTGCTGCAAGTGTCGGGTCAGATACATTCCGAATGGGGCATTGTACTCAATCATTGGTCTGATGAGCTGGTACAATCTCCTGAAATCTTTTGTTCTAAGTTAAAAACGTAACTGTCTATGCACATCTAGATAGTGTAATTTATACTCTGCCCTGCTGCCATAGTTGGGGAAAAAAACTAGTAAGTCAATGGACCAATTCAAATTAGATTCTGAACACACTTTGGGTAGGAAGGAAGGGTTTGTTCGCAGAGAAACTATCTTTGTGGAAAATCATATAAGGGGGATGTATTAACAATGCTTGAAGTTCTGATATCTGTCTAGCAGACGTGATGGTTACCAGAAAGACTGTCTTCCATGTTAAGAACTTTAGGTCACATGATGACGCAGGTTCAAAGGGTAAGAATCAGACTGGATAAAACAAAGTTTAGGTCCCATGGTGCTGGGGGTTCTTTGACCTGATGCCTGAGTAAGAAGGTACCCTTCAGAAATGCTGTGCAAAGCCTATGGGACATGATTCTTAGCCCCATTTCTCCAATATGGTAGTTAGATATGGCTGTTAGTTGAACTCGAACAGTAGCCGCAGCCGCACCCTCATTAAAAAGCTTTGCCAGAAAGTCTAATACAGAAGTTATAGGGGCACTGAAAGGATCAATGTGGTTGAAGGCCCAAATGGAAAATTGTTTCCATTCGCTTGAGTATAATTTCCTGGTTGAAGCCTTATGAGATGAAATCAAAACATGTTTCAAAGCAGAGGAAATGTCAGGAAGCCTGGCTATGTGTGGAACTGGAGCAGCCAAGATGTCAACTTGAGGATTTGAACCAATGGATGGAGCATCCCTGAGGGATGACTCAGGAGGTCTGGAACTGGGTCCAGAATCCACGGCTCCTCCTGGAGTTGGGGCCAAAGAAAAGGGAACCAAATTTGACAAAGCCAGTATGGAGCAATAAGTATCAAATTCCTTCCCAATGAGCTGGCTTTCTGAAGGACTTTGGGAATCAAGGGAAAGGGAGGAAAAGTGTAGAGAAGACTCGGGGCCAATCTTGTACGACTGCATCCCTTGGTGACTTCCCCAGGGGGAGAATCAGGGCAAAATAGCTGTTGCACTTGGCATTCATGGACATGGTGAAGAGACTGCAGCAAGGCTGGCCCCATTTCTGGAAGATCTTTTCCACCATTTCCATCTTTAGGGACCACTTGTGAGGCATCAAAATAGCCCTGCTGAGTTTATTCGCTATCATGTTGGATCTCTCCAGGATGCGCGTTGCTATCAGAAAGTGTTGGGAAGAGACTGTCCATTGCCATACTCATAGGGCCTCTCAACAGAGGGCATAAGATCTGGTTCCTCCTTGTCTATGTACCACACAACTGACATGTTGTCTGTCTGTTTGTATTGCAGTTGTTCCCAGCTGAAGACAGTCTTGGAATGCTTGCAATGCCAAAAGAATCGCTCCCATCTCTAGGGTGTTGATATGCAAGTGAGTCTCGTGATCTTTCCAAGTGCCATGGACTGTCTTTCCTAGATAATGCCCCATCCCACCCTATCTGGGAAGCGTCTGTGGCTAATGGTTGTGGAAAAACAAACGGTCGGCCTTGGGTCACCTGAGCTGAATGAAGGTCTCTTTTGCAGGTTTCTGTGATAATAATCTGGTGAGACATGGGTAGTTCTTGCATGGACCACTGACTGAACAGTAGCCACTGCAAAATTCTCATCTGCAGAAGTGCTAACGGTATCAAGGTTATTGCTGTCGCCGTGGTACCCAAAACTTTTAGAACCACCTTTGCTTGCACTTTTCTCTGGGTCAGAAGCTTTTTCACTTGACGATGTAGGGTTTGAACTCTTTCGGGGGGGAAGACTGGCCAGCATTTTTTTTTGGATCTAAGTCTATGCCAATAAAGACGATATGTTGTGATAGCAACAAGGCAGATTTTTCGAAATTTATTATGATCCCTAGATGGGAGCAAAGGTGAATAATGGTGTCTCTCGATCTTGTGAGCAGATGCTTGGTGGTGGCAGTTAGGAGCCAGTCATCCAAGTACGGATACACCCAGAATTCTAGATGCCTCAAGTGAGCCATAACCACTGCCATGCATTTGGTGAACACTCTGGGGGCTGTACTGAGACAAAAGGGCAGGGCTCGAAACTGTTAGTGACTGGCTCCCAGCTGAAAGCGCAAAGGCCTCCTGGACCACCTGTCCATTTTGCTATGGTAGTACACATCCTGGAAATCTATCGAGCATATCCAATTGTCTTTCCCCAGGAAAGGGAGTATCAACTGCAGTGTCACCACCCAGAACTTTGATTTTACGGACTTGTTCAGTCTGCTAAGATCCAAAATTGACCATGAGTCCCCTGTCTTTTTGGAACTAAAAGGAACCCTGAGTAAGTTCTGGATCCAATTTGGTGTGCGGGGACAGTTTGGATGACTCTTGTCTAGCAACTTTTGTACTTCGAGTCACATGATCCCTTTGACTGGGTGGAACATCTTGGGCTGATTTCATTTTTAAGGAGGGAAAGGAAAAGGGAATGTGATAACTACTGGATATGATTGTTTGTATCCATTTGTCTTTTATTTCTAGTCAGGCACTTGGGTGCAAAAATAAGTAACCCCCGAGTGCCTCCAGAGATGGACAGATGGGCCTTCGTCTCAGGAATGCTGGAAGGGCTTACCAAGGAAAGAGTCTCTGTTGCCCTGGTTCTGTGGACCCCCACTGCCGCGTGGTCGGCATCTTCCATTGTTACTTCCCCCTCTGCCCCTGGGGGGAAAAAACCACCACGTGTGTCCAGGAAATCTCTCTGGGATTTTCAAAACCACATTTTTCCCCCTTCTGACCTTTGGGATAAGGTCTGGAAGGTAGGGAGAAACGGACTCCAATGGCAGTGAGAGTCTTTCCTTCCTGTTCACACCTGGTTAGTGTCTCTTTATCATTTGGCCCAAACAAGGACGAGCTGTAAAAAGGGTTATTAATAAAGAAAGACTTAAAGGGTTCCACAAAATCACATAAGCGCTTCCAGGAATGTCTCCTTAAGGAAATTCCTGTACCCACTGCCCTACTTGCTCCATCAGCTGCATAAGATATGAGCCTCATGGAAGAGTTTACCACAGAATTTACGGTGGAGAGCTGGGAGGAGAACTTATCAGAAACCCCGGCAGCTACAGAACTTTGGAGGGTATCTCCTAGCTCCTTCAGGAGATCCCTCTGAAGCCTAGTGAATGGGTCAGGTAGTTCAGCGAGCTGAGACCAAAGGAGGCTGAAGAAAACATGCACTTTCCATACCTGTCCATCGTAAAAGACTCCTTGTTTGGCGGATGGACAGACGAGAACATCTCTGAAATCTCCTTCTTGGTGGCTGCCCCTACCACCATAGCAGCTACAGAGACAACCTTGCTACGGAACTCCTTATCCGAAGGTGCAGTGATGAACTTATTTGGCCTCCTAGGAACAGGTTCCACTGAGTCTAGGGAGCCCCACGCCTTCCGACTGACTATACCCATGAGCTGGTCGAAAGGTGGAGACATCTAAGAGGTGGAAGGGCAAGACCCAAAAGCCTCCAGGTATACAGACTCATCCTCCGAAGGGGTGATGGGCTTCCAGCCACCTCTCTGCTTAAGGATTTCAAAGATGTCTGAAAAAGGAGACATCCTCAGAGGGTGACTGTGAGGACCCTTCTGACTCATCGAGATCCGTATCTGAAATGATGGACTCTTCCTGGAAGGCTAAAGGCTTCCTCTTGCATAGTCTCTTCTGAGGGACCTCTTCGGAAGGGTAATCCAGAGAGGTTTCGGAAGAGAGGACTTCACCCAGTGGGGCATCCTGAGGCTTTGGGTATCCACGTCTGTGCGGCTGCGATGGTACTGAGACAGGCAGTGGCACTTTAGAGGGAAGAGCACCTAAATCTGAGAGAGGAGCCATCTGTAGTGACAACACTCTCATCACCTTGAAAACCCCGTGGCCCTGATCCGAGGAAATCTCCGGCTCTGAAGAACTCAAAGGCCTCCCCGAACCAAGGCGGTGGGCTCAGAGACTGATGTAGGAGCCAAGCTCACCTGCACCGAGGCCCAGAGAGTTCAGAAAAGACAGCTGCCCATCACAACTCTCCCCACTGGACCCGACCGGAGAATGTCAGCTCCTGTACCCCTCAAATTCCGATGGAACCGAGGTAGTTGGAGCGGTAGTCGGGCACAAAGATCCCGGTACTGGTCTTGGCACCGATGGTTCCACTATGATCAGATCCAGGCACTCCAGCTCCGAAGTTCCAGATCAGGTCAAAGGAGGAATCGATGAAGGGGAGGTAGTTTTCTCTGTCTCTAAATCCCTCTGGGTTGGAGTCAACAGTATCTTGCCCAGCGCCAGTGTCCGTAGAAGTCTTCTCACCACACGATCCACATCTTTGTCAAAAAGGCTCCTGGAGGACCAAGAGGAAGGGGTAGGAGACCTCACTGGCTGCAATAGGGATCTAAGAGTCGGGCAGACTGGCTCCAACATGAAAACTCTGTCGGCCACGAAATCACAATAGGAGCTGAGAAGGAAGGTTTTTTGGGCTTGAAAGCCTTTGGGTCCGAGGATGACTCTTTTGCAATCTTTTTTATTGGTTCCAAAAGAGGAATAGAGGTGGACGTTCTCTTGCCTGACTTCTCAGACCTGGAAGACAGGGATTTTGGAGACTTGGACGTACTCTGAGTCTCTTCTATAGCGTCTGTAAAAGGAGTCTTTAGCAATCCTCTTAAAATAAGTTTTTTTTTTCTCTCCAGCAAAACCCTGGAACTGAAGGCATGACAAATGACACATGACTCCTGAAGGTGGACTGCACCTAAACAATAATCACAATTAGTGTAGTCATCTGTCAAAGACATTTTCTGGCTACACTTATCACATTTTTTAAAACCAGGTTTTGATTCTTTTGAATCCTTCGACATATTGAAAGAATGGTACTACCAATAATGCCAACAATGAAAAAACAACTAGAGGAAACAGTATGTGTGTGTGTGTGTGTGTGTGTGTGTGTGTGTGTGTGTGTGTGTGTGTGTGTGTGTGTGTATATATATATATATATATATATATATATATATATATATATATATATATTTTTTTTTTTAAAACACAACAGCACACCAAACGAGCGAAAGAAAGACAACTAAGGCAGTTCTCTAACTTAAACGAACTTGCCTCTAGAAAAAGGAAAAAACAAACAAGGGAAGGAAGGTACTCTAAGTTAAATGGACCAAAGGAAGCCCTCTAACTTAAACGAACTGCCTTGGTGAACAAGACAGAACTTAAACGAGTTAAGACAGAAAAGTTTGTGTCTTTTTTCCAAGCTCTCTAACTTAAACGAGCTTGGATAATTCAAAGAAGGATAGTCAGGATAGGAGGAAAAAAGGGCCTAGAAGTAGATAGAATGGCCAGAGCAAAACAGCCAACAGTAAGGCGAACTATAGCAAAATAGCAAAAAACTATTCCGGAGCAAAGCTAACAACACTCTAAGAGATTCTAACACCAAAAGGGTAACAAGTCTCAACTACTAAAGACAATTAGAAAAATTTTAATTTTCACTTAGCCAGAGCCTGACTGGAAGCACCCGATCTCGTTTAGCAGCAAACTAGAGCTGGATAATCTTCCCTGAGCATGATGGGATAGGGCTATAGCCATGAGCTGGTGGAAGTCCTCGAGCTTTTGTATAGGCAGAGAACCAATGATCGGTTCCAAACACACTAGTGAAAAATGAAGGCTTTCCCTACGTGCAATTCTATTATTTTCTGAAACATCTCTTGTTGAGCAGTCTCATATTTAGCCAGGCTTTTCTTCATTTCAACATCTAATTTTTGCAGTTTTATCACCTCATCTGAATATTTGTTTAAAGCTTCTTCCATTTTTTCAGCCTTTTGTCATTTAAGTTGCTATACTCCATCTGCGTTTCATTTCTTTTAATCATCTCTGGTTACTGGAAGTCATATCTTGCACCAAAGCTGGAGCTTGCACTGCTTTTTTGCTGAACAGCTGCAGAATTCTTCCCACGCAGTATTCTTTCCTCACCTTTAGTGACGGACTACCTTTTTTTTTTTTTTTTTGCTGGCATCTAGGCAGTGTACTTACTAGCCAGTTAATGAAATTTACCAAAAAATACGAGTTTACTGGTTCTCTGTTCTGAGTTTCTGTTTTCACACTGGGAGAGCTGAAATTAAGCTGCTACTCAAAGTGCAGCTTTCCTGGAAGTTTCTCAGAATTTCTGGCAGTTTCTCAAAATTTCTGGCAGCATAATAAATGCCAAGTGACACATTTCTCTTTTTAGTGGTTGGCATATACAATTTACCTAGGGGCAGGAATTGAAAAGTACAGTTTTGTACCTACCATAAATGTAGATGTTCGAGTTTTCACACTGCTGCAGTCATCACACTTGGGTTATCTGCCGTCAGGCGGTCCCCGCAGTCGGCCTGAGTTCCAAAGTCTTGGTCCAGCGTTGGTTGCTGTCGCTTCTTCCCTGACGTCAGTGCGACAGGGGTATAAAAGAGGCAGCCGATGACATTTTCTACAGTTTTCCTTGCCCCAGATGTCACGTGCCCCCAAATAGGAAGGCAATACATAATCCTAAGTAAATTACATAAGCAGAAAACAATAGCTACAGCTGTAAGCAAATACACCATATAGAAATACATCTTAGAGACTGTATAAACAGGGAGCTATAGATAAAACCCAGGTAAAAAGAGGGGAAAGGTGGGAGGGTAACCTGGACTGCAGCAGTGTGAACACTCGAACATCTACATTTATGGTAGGTACAAAACTGTACTATGTTCATCGTGTTACACTGCTGCAGTCATCACACTTGGGTTGAATCCCAAAGCTAAGGCTGGGCGGTTGGTACTAAACAGCGTTTGGAGAAGCTAGTAGGCCCTGCAAAACTGCAGTGGCAAAGCCAGCTCTGGTTTTTGAGTATAGAGGTAAGTGGTAGTGCTTGGTGAAGGTGTGCACTGAAATCCAAGTTGCAGCTTCCAAAATATCCTTGGTTGGTACCCCTCTGAGAAAGGCTGCTGATGTTGCTGTAGCCCTGGTGGAATGAGGCCTAATGTTACCAGGTACAGGTTTCCCATGGTGTGTGTAGCAGAAACGGATACAATGTCCTATCCATTTTGTTGAAATGGTCTGTTTTGATATAGGCTTTCCTTGAGATCCTGCAACATAGGATACAAAGAGCTGATCAGATTTTCTGAAAACCTTTGTTTTATCCAAGTAGAAACGTAATTGCCTGTGAATGTCCAAAGAGTGTAGGAGCCTTTCCCCTTTATTCTGGGGGTTTGGATAAAAGGTGGGTAAATGAATGGTTTGGTTTAGAGCCACACTGGATACTACCTTTGGCATAAAGGAAGGGTTAGTTTGTAAAGAGACTCTGTCTTGATGAAAAATGATGAAAGGCTCCACTGCCATTAGGGCCTGTAGCTCTAAGACTCTTC
This sequence comes from Protopterus annectens, assembly GCF_019279795.1. NCBI lineage: Eukaryota > Metazoa > Chordata > Ceratodontiformes > Protopteridae > Protopterus > Protopterus annectens. The sequence goes on from NC_056735.1 coordinate 1,612,775,542, forward strand.
GTGCTGAAGTTATTGCTAGCAGCAGGGCAGTTTTCCATGATAAAAATTGTAAAGCAGCTGAAAAAGCTGGCTCGAAGAAGTAGTGTAAGTTTTTCCAAAACAAAATTGAGGTCCCAAGTTGGTGTTGGTGCTCTTTGGGGCGGTCTTATGTTCTTAGCCCCTCTGAGGTACTGTCTTAATAATGGATGTGAAAAAATAGGAGGATCCGTGTTGTAATGAGCTGAAATAGCTGAAGCGTGGATCTTTATAGATGAAAAGGAAAGGCCTTTGTGCAACATCTCAGTTAAATATTGCAGAATCTGAGGAATACTTGGGAAAAGAGGATTTTGGCCTTTAGCCTGGTTCCAGGCGCAGAATCTTTTCCATTTGTCTGAGTAGGTTTTCCTGGTGCTGGGTCTCCTGGCCTCCAGAATGACACCCATAACAGCTGTAGAGAGAAGTGTTGACTGGTTGTTTAGATAATCTGCCATGCAGCCAGATTTAAAGTCTTGAGCTGGCTGTGTAGAATCTGATTGTTTTGCTGAGTCAGCAGGTGAAGAATTTGAGGTAAAATCCATGGTGGGCCTTGAGCCATGTTCCTTAATATTGGATACCAGTGTTGGCTTGGCCAGTCTGGAGCAATGAGTATCATTTGTGGCCTCTCTAATCTGGCTTTTAGCAGCACCTTTGCCAGAAGAGGCAGTGGAGGAAAGGCATACACTGTTAGTGTTTTCCAACTGAATGAGAGGGCGTCCACTTTCCAAGCTGGAGTGTGGTATGTCCTTGTGCAAAACTTTCACAGTTGGTAGTTTTGGGGGGAGGCAAACAGATCTATGTCTGGGCTCCCCCATTTTTGAGTTATCATTGTGAATACTTGTGGGTCTAGTTTCCGCTCGTGAAGATCCATGATATTTCTGCTTAGTTTGTCTGCCAATGTATTTTTCTTTCCTGGCAGGAATTGTGCTTGTAGTTGAACTTGGTAGGTCAGTGCTGTGCTCCACAAGGTCATTGCTTGCCTGCATAGGGGGTAGGAATGTGTGCCCCCTTGTTTGTTTATGTACCACATCACTGTGGTGTTGTCCGTCTTTATTAGAAGATGTCCTGGATGTAGGAGGTCCTTGAAAGCTGTTAGGGCATTTTGTACAGCTAGCATCTCTTTTTGATTGATGTGGAGATGCATTTGGAGATGCATTTGATCTGCAGACCATTTGCCCTGAATACACTGTCCTGCCATGTGTGCTCCCCAGGCGTAATCCGATGCATCTGTTTGTCATTGTTTGCCTGGCTGTGGGCAAGGTGAAAGGCTGACCCTTGTTGTGGTGACATGCCTGAGCCCACCATAGAAACTCCTGTTGAAGGCAGGGAATTAGTGGATCATTGTTTCCAAGCTGTGGCGAGTCCATATGCTTTTCAGGTACCATTGTAATTTCCTCATATACAGTTTGGCATATGGTATTAGTAGTATGCAAGATGCCATGAATCCCAAGGCCTGCAGAATTTTTCTTGCAGGGAGTTGGGTCTTTGTTGCCATCATTTTGAAGTATTAAGTCAGTTGTCCTTGCTTGTCTGGCGTGAGATAAGCCATTTGGGCCGTTGTATTTAAGCTGGCACCCAGGAATATTATGTCTTGTGAGGGCACTAGTTTTGACTTCTTTTCGTTTACTGTGTACCCTAGGCAACTTAGTAGGTTTTTTACAAACGCCAGATGTTTTAAAAGAATGTCTTTGCTGTCTGCTTGAATAAGGCAGTCGTCCAGGTATGGATATATTTGGATTCCTCTTTGTCTGCAGTATGCAATTACTGGTGCAGGCATTTTGTGAAGACCCTGGGCGTAGTAGATAAGCCAAAGGGCAGTGCAGAGAATTGGTAATGAGTTGTACCTGCTATAAATCGGAGGTATCTTCTGCAGTTTTGTCTGATAGAGACATGCAAGTATGCCTCCTTGAGGTCCAACGTTACTAGCCAAGCCTTCTTGCCCAGCATGGGAAGAAGTTGCTGTAGTGTGAGCATCTTGAATTTGGGTACTTCCAGGTATGTGTTTAGAATTGAAAGGTCCAGAATGGGTCTCCAGGCTTTGTCCTTTCGGGGAACCAGAAAGAGTCTTGAGTAAAATCCTTCTACTTGCTCCTGTGTAGGAACCTGTTGAATGGCTCATGTCCATGAGTGCTGTAATTTGTCTTTGAGCCTCTGCCCATTGATTTGATGGCAGGTTTGGCATTCCTTTTATCCTTGGTAAAGTGTGAAAGTGGAACCTGTATCCTTGAGTTACAATATTTAGGACCCATTTGTCTTTTGTGATGATGTGCCAATTGTCTGCAAAAAAGTGCAAGTTTTCCTCCCAGGAGAGCTGCCAAGAGTGATTTGCTTGGCAGTCTGAGGGGTAAGTCATGGTGATTGTCTTCTTATAGTTTGAGACCTGTCTTCTCCTCCTTTCTGGGTTGTGGCACCCCATTGTCGTGGCTTGTAAGAGCCTTGTGGCTGACCTCTGCCCCTTGGGCATTTGTATTTGCCCCTCTAAGGTCTGTCAGAAGTTGGAAAGGACCAGTTTTTGGTTGGCCAATTTCTGCTGAAACGAGGAGGTTGGACCTGTAAAAAATCCTTGACCGTCTGCATAGATTTTGCCTTGTCCTCCATTTTCTTTAAAACCTTTTCTGCTTTCACACCAAATAAAACATCCTGCTGTAAGGGTGCATCCAATACCTTTGCTTTAACATGATCAGGTAAAGTTTGTTCTTTTAACCAAGCATGCCTACGAATGACAGACCCTGTTACAGCTGCTCTGCAAGAAGCTTCCAATGAATCAAATCCACATTGCAAAGAATGTTTTCCCACTTGTTCTGCTGCATGCAACAAATCTTGCATTTCCTTATAATCAGGCTGCTCTGCATGAGTGCTCATTTTTTGTTTTAATTTAGACATCAAATATTGTTGATATTTCAGTATGTGAAACTGGCAATTTAAGGCCCTCATAGCTAGAGTAGCTGAGGTATATACTTTCTTTCCCCATCTGTTTAGTGCTCTAGAATCCCTTTCAGACGGTACAGGATTTTTAGCAATAGAGGCCTTAACCCCTTTGGGACCCTGGGAAATGGTTTCTGGGTCAGCAACAGGGCTTTTATATAGGAATTTATGTGAGTCAGGGACTCTGTAGTATCTGTCTGGTTTGGCTGGTGCAGGAGGTAATGAATCTGGGTTAAGGCTAGATTCTGAATAAACATCATCCACAATGTCTAACACAGGTGGAATAACAAGGGGTCTGTGCTGGGGTAGTAAGAGGAACTCTCGGAGCCTTTTCTTAGAATCAGAGTAATCCTGGCCTTCCCAGTGGAAATGTTCCCTCATGGTATGTAAAGTTTCCCCAAAAGAGTAGTCTTCTGGGGGAGATGCTGAAGGAATAGACTCTTCAGCATCAGAGTCTTCATAAGGGGAAGAGTACTCCTGTTCCTCAGAAGAATCTGAGGTAATGGAAACCTGGTCACAGGAAGCGTAGTCCTCCTCCTGTCTAGGCCTTTTGTCAGGTGGGGGATGGAAACCCCTGATTAGGGTAATTAAGTCTTCGGCCATCTTAAGCATCTGTTTCTTAGGCATGGGGCCTTGCACTGGAGACTGCTGTACAGGCTTCCTTACTTTTAATGGAGTTTTCAGTTTTGCAAAGGATTTAATAGTAAGTGTAGTCGGTCTGAAGACACCTTCAACAACTGACGGCCTTTCAACTGCACCGGAATCCCCATCAGCCATGGAGTCGGAAGAGCCTAAAGATAAAGGCTCTGAAGGCTCTGGAGGCCCTGCAATCTCCGCTTGGGAGTCGGATGCAGGCTGGGGTTCTAAATCAGCTGTCGTCAGGGGCTGCGTAGGCACCTCACTGAAAACCGGAGAACCGGCGACTGGCCTAGCAGAGGCCTCGGTGTCTGGTTTGGGTCTCAGCTGCCTGTCCTTATCTTTGTGCTTTTATTGCATCCCGATCATCGGTTGCTCCGACGGCATGGTATAATTAAATTTTCTACCAAAATAGTCGGGCGAAATCAAACCGATGTTTAATAGTTCATTTTTTAAATCTAGCACAAAACCGACAACCTGTGACGTCGTGGTCTGGGCCTAGGCAAGGGATACAATAAGAATGAAAATCCTTATGAGGTATTTGCTTCCCACAAGAAATGTAATTATTAACTTTTTCTGACATTGGACTGAGGCAAGAAAAGTTTCCCCAATGGGGTACTTAGCTTTATTGAAGACTTCGGTCTGAAATTCGCTTTGAAAATCTCAGGAGTCAGCTGACCGGCACTTGCGAACTGCTTCTGCTTCGGGCACCGCGCGGCAAGAAAGACTGAAGAAAATGGCGTCGGCTGCCTCTTTTATACCCCTGTCGCACTGACGTCAGGGAAGAAGCGACAGCAACCGACGCCAGACCAAGACTTTGGAACTCGGGCCGACTGCGGGACCGCCTGACGGCAGATAACCCAAGTGTGATGACTGCAGCAGTGTAACACGATGAACATCATAAATTATTACTCTGCAGGTGTAGAAAGTGCTCTTGTACATTCTTTGCATGGTCACATTAAAGTACTTGAAGATTTGTTACTAGTACACTATGACAGATGTATTAACAGAACCACACAACTACAGCTTCAAATGAATCATCCTTCAAGAACATTAAAAAGGATGGGGCGTGGCTAGGATGCTGAACTGATAGCTGCACTTCATTTCAGCTCTCTTACCTCAATACAATTCCTGACAGGAATTTTACAAAATAATATTTAATTTGAAGAAATTTTTATTACTAACTTATTTCTAATAACTCTGAGCATCTATAAGAAAAATTTTATTGTCAGAACTTGAATAATTCCTGTCAAATTAATTACTGGAAAATCAGCACCAATATCAGCTTTACAGCATGAGTCATCTAAGGAATACAGCACAAGACTCTTCTCTCAAAAAGACCTGCAGTCTCTCATTACAAATATACAGGAACTTACAATAAAAATCGACAAGATGGACAATAAAATAGATACTTTTAAAGAAAAGTGCTCACAACAACTGGAACAGCTTCAAGAAATGTTTACACAGCAGAAAGGACAGATATCACTTATTGAACAGTCATTAAGTGACATTGACACTAGAGTTCAAGTAGAAGAACAACAAACTGAATTCTTACTTCAACAGAATACATATTTACTAGAAAAACTTGATGATATGGAAAACCGAACAAGAAGAAATAACATTAGAATATATGGTCTACCAGAAAAATCTGAAGGGGACAATATGATAAACTTTCTTACCACCTGGATACCAGATATAACAAAAATACCTGAAGCTCTTTCATATGGTATAGAACGGGCACATAGATCACTAGCAGCTTCTGGAAATGCTTCTTCTCCGGGTAAGAACAAGCCGAGATCTATAATTGTGAGACTTTTTTCTACACAAGATAAAGATCTTATATTAAGAAATGCTTGGGCAAATTCTCCCATCAAATACAATGATTCATTAATAAGATTTGACAATGATTATTCTACAAAGGTGGTTTCAAAAAGAAAATCATTTCTACCAATAAAAAAAACCTTGAAGAAAAAGCAACTGAAAGTCCATCTTTTATTTCCAGCAAGACTGAAAGTTTTTCTACCAAATGGAATAAAAATCTTTGAAACAGTAGATTCAGCAATAAAATACCTTACCAACAACAACATCCTAACACATGAAGAATCTATGGACTGGACAATAAGTACAATCAAGAGAAATGCTGAAGTAAATAATTGGAAAACTGTTGAGCAAAAGAAAAAAACTAAAGGACAAATAATCTTACATATGTTATATTCTGTAAAAATCTAAATAATAATACTAACAACAAAAGAAAAGTTCTTACTGTCTTCAAGTTACACCAAAACAGGTACTGTTTTCAATTATATTTTAAATGTCAAAATTAGCATAAATGTAAATACATTTATCTTAAATCACATCAATATACTAAGCATAATTTAAACATTACTCTATTTTTCATTATCATCCATCTATTATTTTCATATTCTTAATCAGAGTAATCAATGCATAATAATGTTCCCAAATAGTTTATTTATTTATTTATTTTCTCTCTTTGTGTTTTGTTGTTTTTATTTGTTCTCTCCTTTTTATAAAATCTTCATTAACTTATAATATTTTAATCAGTATATGGTTATATTGCTTAATAGGTATAGTAATGGCTGCTATATAACTTATTATCAGTTACATCCCTGACAGTATTACTTTTTATAAGTTAAAAGTGTCCCTGTTTGGATAAACGCTAATGCTGGGCAGAAATGTGTTGCTTTTGAAATGAAGTATTTCAGTTAGGATGTATCATAAGACTACTTTAAATAATCTTAAAAGATGTTCTGCCTTTGACCCATATGCACATACTGATATAGTCCAGTGAAAAAATATGTTTTAAGTGATATTTTGAGGCTATAAGTCAGGTGTGTTGTGGCTCCAGACATCCGGAGTTGAAAGATGCTTGTGACTAGCTTAGATATCCTGTTGTCTTTTCTTTTGTAGAGAAATAAGGCATAGCATGTTTAAAATGCAAAGTTTGACAGTTGTGAACACTACTCCACAAACTAGAGTGCTCACATGCCACTACATGAGTTTGTCACCAAATAAGAGGAGGGAAAAGAAAAAGAAAAAAACACATACCTTTTCCCGCTTGGTTCTCGAGACAATTTAACAGCCACAAACATCACTAGAAACTTGAGTTACTTATTGCTTGTCGCATTTACTTGTGTACGCCATCCCTGACTCTTTCTAATTGAAGTCTAGTCAGAAAATAAGCTAGGTTCACATTTAAAGATACAGAAACCTAAATTCCTTCTAAGGAAACAAATAATATAAAGGTTCATATAAATATACACAGATATTTATTTTGAAGCACTTTCAGTTTATGGCTACTGATGTCTTCTAGCACCTTGATAGATAAGGACATATATCTGCTTGTCTTTCTATCAGTTTAGATTTCCAGACATTTTAGCTATCCCTTACTATGTTTTATACAGCAGAGTTTAAAAAGCAGAAATTAATCATCAGCAAATAAAATCACTGCTATTTTACAAATTCTCTAAAGAAACTAGTAAATGTCAAGCAACTGACAGGTTTGTTTTGGGGAGGGTTGCCATTTCCCACGCTGGTGCTCCTGCAGAATACTACTGATGTCCTGCTGCCAAGGTATGCCCTCGGGTGGGCAGGTGGGATGCAGCAAGAAGGTTGGATGTGCATTTGGCAAATCAAACATTTAGATGGCGGTATGGTATACTAGATGGAGAAAGTGGAAGCAATAATTGTATAGGCAACTATAATGAGTAACATAACAACAGTGGATTTGACCCGGTGTGTCAATTATACAATGTTTATATCCCATGTGGCTTTGTCAAAGCATCTGTGTTCTACACACATATTGTGTTGGATCTGATTTGAGTGGAAGGGGGAGAGGCTTAGCCCACACCCTAATTTGTTACTGGGTTGCCATGCATTATGGGCATGCATTGTGGCAGGTACTCAACGGGCTATCCATCCTTAGATGGCTCATGCTGTTCCCGTTTGCTCATCTGAATGGTGACTGTGGCTGTGCTCTTCTTGTTATGTTGCCTGGCTGTGGCTTCACCCTTCTTATAATATTGCCTGGCTTTTTACATTATCAAGAATGACACAATACTAGTGTATGCGGGTATATCATGTTACTGTTAGTGTGGACAAGGATGCTCGACAATGCAACTATGATTCTTGGACCTTTCTGCAGACGGGTGTGTTGTCTGGCAGTTGAGAGCCTGGTTGTTCCTGATCAGCGGACCTGTATTTTTGTGTTTCAATGTGACTGCATGAAAGGATGCCAGTATTGGTCTGCAAGTTTGGTGGGCAGTAGATTCGTTGGGGATTGATTTGAGGAGACACTTGTATTATGGCTGGGGCACTTGACATTTGATAAATGTATCCTCTCAATGATGCGTTCTGTCTGGTCATTGGCTGTAAAACAACTTTTCTGAGAAATATTGTTGTGGTGCCAGTTAATGATTTGGATTAAATGTTTCTATATACAGTCGTGAAGCAATTGCCAGGATAAAATGGTACTCTTGCAGTGCATGGATCATCGTGGCTGTCCTCCGATGTTGGAGGAAAAACAAGCTTCTTGGACACCTTTTTGACGTGGTAAAGGTGTTATCCCATGGTTTGAATACGCTTTGTCTTTTTGCTGCAAAATGGGTTGGGAATTTTGGCCTGTAATATTTTCGTACATGGTGGTTTGAATCTTGGCAGCTTCCATTGTTTTGATGTGTTCTCCGGTATACTTTTGTTCAGTCATAGGATTGAATTACTGGTGTTGAGTAGGTCAGGATTGTATCTCCAGCACTTGTTGTCAGCAGATAGACGCACTGGTTGGGTGTCAGTCTAAGCTGTGGGAGTTGATGTGTGATATACATAGATGTTTGCTTTGAGGGTGTGGTCAAGTGCTGCAGTTTTACCTCTGTACTGTGTCAGTTTTCATTGTGCAGGGTCCCTCTGAGGGTTGATGGAAGTGTTGGCAACAAGACACTCAATCAGGTAACAACATTATGAGTGGTCTCTTGGATAAGGGAGCTGTCTAAATTGTGATCTTGTTGTCTCCAGCCATGGGAATTGTCATTGAAAAGCTGAAAAATGCAATCAGAGGAACATATTTAATGTCTACTAAAGAAATATTAATATACTTACACATTGTATCGCATTTCAGTTTATGTTAAACATGAAATATGATGTGGTTTCAGAACTATTCATGTTTTTATTCCAATATGACTTTGCAAATATTAATTTAAACACTGGTTTCGGACTTGAGTAGTCTAAAACAATTGCACAACAATGGTACTGTATTATACAGTAATGTCACTAAATAGTTTTCAACAGATGTATGAAATATACAGTTATAGATTTTAACATGATGTTTATTAATACCCTAAATTATTTTGAAATGATACTACCTTAATCTAAATATTTGTACCTTTTTGAAACCTGCTTAAAAGTATTATTGAATTACAATAAGATGAGTAAAGAATATATATATATATATTAACCGATTAGATTATCTTAATATATTATTCAATTATCTTTATTTAAAACTAAGAGGATAAGAGAAACTGATCCAAATATTATTTGTGAGGGTAGAAAGTTTGTTTGGTTAGATTCACTAACCAAACGAAGAGGTATATTACCTCATAGCAATAGGGAATGGTTTTTAAGGTTAAGAATTATAAGTTTGGAAGTTCTTTGTTTTTTTTTATTCTATCATTTTGGTGTCACTCAGAAACATGCAAAAATCATACAAGAAAAACTTTTTGAATACTGTATCCAAGATGGAACTAAGAATAAACAATATTTACATAAACTCACACATAAAACAAACTCAAAACTAGGAAATGAAATGTTTATCCATAAATGTTAATGGTCTAAATAATAGTAATAAAAGGAGAAGCCTATTCAAGTACATAAACTTACATAAACCACAAATAGTCTTTTTACAAGAGACACACTTATTAGATAGAGATATAAACAACTTAAATATTAATAATTACACAGTACTAATAAACTCTCAATACAAAACAAAAAAAGAGGAGTAGCTATACTACTTCGCAACTCAACTATAACACCTAAAATAATTACTACTCATCAAGATACATCAGGTATGTTTTGTCTAGTTTCAATAGAGTTAAATAAGAGAATCTATACGTTAGTAAATCTATATTGGATCCCAGGACTAGGATTAAAAACAGTTAAACAGCATTTTGAAGAGATAATTCATTTAACTAAGGGTAGCCTGATATTGGCAGGAGACTTCAACTGTATAATGAATGAAAAAGATACAGATTCTAAATCCAAAAGAAGAAAACAACTCATCTCTAAAGCACTATCAAAATTTATGGATACATTGTATTTAAAAGATATAAATGAATTTGCAGAACCAGACTCACTTATCTTCACATTTTATTCTCATAGATATAAAACTAACTCTAGAATTGATAGAATATATGTTGCCAATGACCTAATAACAAAAATTGACAAAGTCAAAATCATAAATTGTCCTTTATCTGATCATAATGCCATAGTCTTTGAGATAGAGCTTACACCATTTTATTCAAATCCCATTACTAGGATACCTTCCTATATCACAAAATTGAGAGATTTCAAAGAATTTTATGAAGAAACAATCAAAAACTTTCTAGAAATAAATTACACAGAAGATATTTCTGAAATATATGTCTGGGATTCATTAAAAGCAGTTACATATGGGAAGATATTATCCTGGTACATAAATAAAAGGAAGTTATGGAATAAAGATATGCTAGACTTACAAAACAAAGCAGATAAATTGAAACTGGAAATACAAAAGGGTAATGCTACTCAAGTTCAAGAACTTACACAAATCAATAAGTAGTATACAGAATTGCTACACCATAAGATTATGATTAACTTAGAAAAGATAAAAATAAACTCATACTCTACTAATTCAGCACACCTGAGATACTTAACTAATAGAACAAAAAAAATAATTAAATCTAAGCAAATAAAAGAAATATTTATTCCCAATACTAACAAAAGAGTTACTGAACTAAATGATATTTTAGAAGCATTCAGACTCCAATTTAACATTGATAATTCCATAAATACTCAAGATACACCTACTAAGGATATAAAAAATACTTAGAAAACAATATTCATATTAAATTAACACAAGAACAAATAGACATTATAAACAAACCAATCAATATGACAGAATTAAAATCACAAATTAAAAAGCTCAAGACAAATAAAGCACCTGGCCCAGACAATATGCTACCAGAAATGTATAAATTAATACCCAATCAAGCCATACCTTTATTATTAAAAGTATATGATATAGCCAATAAAGATTTGAATATACCACCCTCTTGGAAATATTCATTGATATCCCCAATTATCAAACCAGATAAAGATGAAAAACAGTGTTCCTCATACAGGCCAATATCATTACTCAATATAGACTACAAGATGTTTATGGCTATATACGCAGATAGGATCAAACACTTTCTTCCTTTCTTAATTCACAAAGATCAAACAGGTTTTATTAAAGGAAGAAATACTTCAGATAATATTAAAAGAATACTAACATTAATAGATTATAGCAAACATAAAGTCCTAAATTTAAATGTAATCTCATTAGATATTAATAAAGCTTTTGATTTGGTTAACTGGAACTTTCTTTCACTAGTTTTAAAAGAATATAAATTTCCTTCTAATTTTAATAATCTTATCCAAATACTATATGAAAAATCTACTGCATATGTTAAACTGGGATCATATAGATCAGGCCCTATAACAATAAAAAAGGGAACTAAACAAGGTTGCCCTTTTTCACCATTGTTATTTGCATTACTCATAGAACCCTTTGCAAATCAAATCAGATCAAACAATAACATAAAGGGCATTTGTATTAATAAAATGTTAAACCTTAAAATCCAACTCTTTGCTGATGACATACTATTAACTCTCTCAGATGCAAATGAGTCTTTGAATGCTCTATTTAACTCCATGAATAAATTTCATAATATTTCAGGCTTAAAATTTAATGAAAACAAAACTAAAATTATGCCCTGTAATTGTAAAAAAAAAAATAATATAAACAAAAGATTTTCCAAATATATAGTAACAGAAAGTAAATTATTATATCTGGGAATAAATCTACTCAATGAATTAACAGATTCTCTAATATTTAACTATAATAAAATACTAGACAAAATAGAACAAACAATTGGTTACTGGAATAAATATATCTTTTCAACAGCAGACAGATTATATCTTATTAAAATAAACATATTTCCCAAAATATTATACTTAATACAAAATTTTTCATTGCCACCTCCCAAATATATTATTCAAAGATACAATAAACTAATTTTAAATTTTCTCTGGTTTCCAAATAAACCCCGTATAGCCTTAAATAAACATTTGCCAGATTGGGAAGATGGTGGAATTAATTTACCGGATTTTGATTTATATATTACCTCATCTGTTATTAAAAACATAACACTATGGTTAAATAATTCATACACACCTATATGGAAACAAGCCCATGAGCAGATTTACATAGAAATCAATTATAATCACATACAAGACAACTTAACAGTAATACCATCACCCCTTATATGGATGTTAAAAGATTATTTTTTAGGGAAAAGAAATAATATTAATAAATTGCCATCAAACTATGTAAGCTCTACACTTTCAGTGTTCAGAACATATATAAACAAAATACCAAATATTAATTCTTGGATTTTTCTTATTTTCCCTATAGCTTTTACATCAAATATTTTAGATACATTCTAAATATCTAAAATAAATATACTTAAAGAAGAAACATTACTCTTTTGGCATCAACTTATAGAGAAAGGGAAAATTCTAACAAAGGAACAGATAATTTATAATTATAATATAAATAAAGACAATTGGCTGTTTTTACAAAATCTAAGGCATTTTCTTATAAATAAAATAGAACAAATGCAACCTTCAGTTAGACATGAAGCTCCAAAACTCATTGAATACCTTATTCTTATCACAAAACAGCCTTATCAGGGTACAGGTTATTTGTCTAATATCTATAAAATTGTTAAAAAAACAAAAAACTATCATGAAAAATCATACTGGGATTATTATACTTTAATAAACAACCATCCTCCAGTTGAAGAAGAAAAAGTAATATTCTAAAATCTTCCAAATTTTCTACATTATCAAAATACTGGCAATTATTCACTTGGAGATATCTACATAGAAGTTTCTATACACCACATAGGTTAGCCAAAATGTATTCTATTGAAGATCAATGTTGGAGATGCCATACCAAGATAAAAGCAGATTGGCAGCATGTTTTTATGAATGTATATGTCTCAATATGTACTGGAAATCCATTAATTATTTTTTCAGACTGTTTATAATGATAATTTTCAATTAACTAAGTCTTTAATTTTATTCAACTCTCCTATTCCAAACTGTGTACCAAAAAAGACACTAAAATTCTATGGTCACTATTGGCTATTTCACGTAAAATCATAACTATACACTGGAAAAATGAGGCTTTGCCTACGTTCAAGGAATTTGAGACTTTAACAACAACAGTTGCTCACATGGAAATATTAACAGTGAAGAACAGAACTAAAAGATCTACTTCTTACTATTACTCTTGGATGAAAGTACTGGAAATACTTGAAAATATCGAAGAAGATATATCATCTTATGTTTCTAACTTTATATAATATAGAATTTCAATGTTATTTGCATAGACACCAATGTAAATAGTTATATAATGGTTTGAAGTTAGTAATGTTTTAGAATTGTAAATATGTTATTTATCTTTATTTCATGTAATGTTTAAGACATCTTATTTGAAATAATAAAAAAAAATATTTAGTGAAGAACATTAAAAAGGTCTCTTCTGTGATATAGGCAAAATTTGCACATTATTGCTGACAGAGGCAAAGATTTTATCTATGGTATTAATTCATTAAAGCAAATGGAAAATATATTAATACTTTAGTATATAATGGTCACACTACTGCTGAGCAAATAGATATACAGTGCTTTTCACCTAGTACTATATTGTTTATTTAGCCTCCAGAAAGCAAATCAATAGATACAAAGATGTGTTTACTCATAAATCAAATTAGATATTCCTTGCTATGAAGTCCAATTTAATACTGAACTTGAAAGGAAAGAAATCAAGCAACTACCCAGAAACAAAACCCCTGAGCCTGATCAGCTGCCCAAAGAGTATTTTGGAGGATTTCTAGAAGTATTTGTTATAAGATTAGGAAAGCTACACCAGTGTCGCTCCTCAGTTGGATACATTTACATGAAATACTTCAGTTTTGCAAAACTGATACTGCTTCCAAAGCTAAATAAGGAGGGTAGGAAACTACTACAAATATGCCATTTTAAACATGGACCACACCATTTGTGCAAAAAAAAAAAAAAAAAAAAAAAAACTATTTTCAAAAGCTTTTACTACAACAATGCTGCACAGTGTCAGTTTGGGTAAGACACAACTTTCATATAAGAATGCAGAATTTAGTTAAATAAGTTCTTTGTCCCAAAAATGTGCAGTACATGAATTGGTAATCCTTGAACTGCCCACAGGTAAAAATGCTATGTGAAATTGCATGTGTACATCATGGTAAGGATTGATGCCCTGTTCGAGATGAACATCTATGCCTTCTGCCCACTGTATAAAGGGATAGCTTCAGGTCCCCTTGACTTCACACTGAATAAAGCAATTAACTGGACAATGAATGAATGAATGAAAGTCCTTCATCTGTTATTCTCCATGTACATTAGAACTTGGACAAAACAGACTAAGATATAGCATTAATCACAACTGATAATCACTTATAAAGCATTTGAAAAAAATGACACAAATTACCTGTTTCAATTACTTCAGAATTTGAACTTACCATCAGCAATTCAAAACTTGACTATGTCATTATTAGGACCAGCTTATATTTCATTAGTATGAATAGCAGAACCTCTGCTATTATTTCTCAATCAGCAGGGGATAAACAACATTACCCACTATCCCTGCAACGAGTGTTCATAATGTTAGCCTCCCACTAAGGCACTTACTCCACTTCTAATCCATTATAGAATCTAGAAAAATACAACACACATACCAACTAGAACTAAAAACAGGAAGGCAAATTGAAGTCCAGGAACTCTGGCAAAGCAAAAGAAGCCAAATAACCCTTTAATGTAGTTTATTTCTTGTAAGCTGTAAGGAAAATCTTCCCCACCTTCCTCAGACAAAACTTGTAACAACCATCAAACATTAAAGTGCTTATTAAATACTTAAATGGTTGTGACCTCATAATTATTCATCAAAAACTTAAAAGGCTAATACCATTTTTAAAACCAAAAATTTTCTTAATACAAATCACACATCACACTAATGTTAATCCCAGCAAGCAAGCAGAATAATACATATAATAGGCAGACTAATCTATATTAAACAAACTTAATAACATTAGAATGTACAACTTTAAAAATAAAATTGTATACAATAAATGCAATAAAATGCAATGAATGCAGTAAAATATACATAATGTTATAAATTATTTAACCCAACAAGTGGACAGCTCTTAAAATTAATAAATAAATTGATATAGTTCCTAAAACATACTTTTTTCATGTGTAAACATTTTTGTTGTATATATATATATATATATATGTTTTTATGTGTTTTTATAGATGCATATTTGTTTATCTATATTTCTCAAAGTACTTGTAAATAAAAGACATGCCACTTCTAGTAGCCCAAATCTTGTCTAGAAATGACAAATGAATTAAATGATTTCATCTATTTAATGCAAATAGTTTCAAAAAACACTTAATAGACACTATCTCATTCAAACCAGGGGCAAAATATGCAGCAGTGCGAATCTGCCAAAAAACCTCCTGTAGCTCAAGCTTTAATTGCCATGGACCCCCTCTCACCTGTGGCTGCACCTGTTGCAAAACCACAAAAGCAAAATCATGATCCACATTACCATGAACATGTTTGGCTAATGCATTGTTCAAGTCATTCCTTTGAATGGCATATAGATGTTCATATATCCTTTTCTTTAGTGGTCTATCGGTCTTACCTATGTAAAATGCTGGACATTTCTTACATAGTGCCGCATAGACCACACCCTTAGAATTACAACTAAAAGAACCCCGTATATCAAAACTTCTACCAGCCATGGAAATAATGGAAGCGACCAAAATATGCTTACAGTAATGACACATGCCACACCTTTTCATACCCATTTTATTGGCATGATTATTAGTTTTGATGTTAGTCATTTCTAATAATTGTTTTAAATTTTGTCCTCGCCTGTAAGTAATGGTAGGTTTGTCCCCCAATAATTCTAACAATACATTGTCCTCTGCAATAATTTTCCAATTCTTAAACACAATGTTATTAATAATCTGGGCATCCATACTAAAAGTGAACAAAAAATTAGTGGTTTTGCAACAGGTGCAGCCACAGGTGAGAGGGGGTCCATGGCAATGTCCCTGGTTTGAATGAGATAGTGTCTATTAAGTGTTTTTTGAAACTATTTGCATTAAATAGATGAAATCATTTAATTCATTTGTCATTTCTAGTCAAGATTTGGGATACTAGAAGTGACATGTCTTTTATTTACAAGTACTTTGAGAAATATAGATAAACAAATATGCATCTATAAAAACACATAAAAACATATATATATATATATATATATATATATATATACAACAAAAATGTTTACACATGAAAAAAGTATGTTTTAGGAAATATATAAATTTATTTATTAATTTTAAGAGCTGTCCACTTGTTGGGTTAAATAATTAATAACATTATGTATATTTTACTGCATTCATTGCATTTTATTGGGCGGCACAGTGGTGCAGTGGTTAACATTGTCACCTCACAGCAAGAGGTTCTCCGGTTCGATTCTTGGCTGGAGTGCCTTCTGTGTGGAGTTTGCATGTTCTCCCTGTGTTCGCGTGGGTTTCCTCCGGGTACTCCGGTTTCCTCCCACATTCCAAAGACTTGTATCTGGAGCATTTCTCCCCGGGCCTCCGCTGAAAACAGGCTCTGTGGAACCTAGTCGGACATTCCCGGTCAACAAATGTTAAATAAATAAATAAATAAAATAAATAAATAAATAAATAAAATATTGCATTTATTGTATACAATTTTATTTTTAAAGTTGTACATTCTAATGTTATTAAGTTTGTTTAATATAGATTAGTCTGCCTATTATATGTATTATTCTGCTTGCTTGCTGGGATTAACATTAGTGTGATGTGTGATTTGTATTAAGAAAATTTTTGGTTTTAAAAATGGTATTAGCCTTTTAAGTTTTTGATGAATAATTATGAGGTCACAACCATTTAAGTATTTAATAAGCACTTTAATGTTTGATGGTTGTTACAAGTTTTGTCTGAGGAAGGTGGGGAAGATTTTCCTTACCGAAAGCGCTTACAAGAAATAAACTACATTAAAGGGTTATTTGGCTTCTTTTGCTTTGCCAGAGTTCCTGGACTTCAATTTGCCTTCCTGTTTTTAGTTCCATTATAGAATCTACACTGTAATCAATACATGTATACATTAGATGGGTCTATGTCACATAATCGAACCACACTTCTACGAAACTCTTTTCATAGAAATGAAAAGGGCAAAGTTCAATAATGCGAACATTCAAATCAGTGAAAAATACCAGAGGGAAAGGAAGCACTTGGCCACCTTACGGATGACACACACACACACTGCTGTATGTCAAATCCCCCCACATGGAAGGATGCACCCCCCACACCCACCCTAATTATATATACTAACTTTGAGATTGCACTACAGTGGGGAAAAAGGCAATTTCCTAACATTAGCCAATTGCTTCCTTTCCCTGTGGAATGTTTCACTGATGTGAATATTCGCTTTATTGAACGTTAGTTCTTTTCATCTCTACGAAAAGAGTTTTGGAGAAGTGTCATTCGATTATGTAAAGTAGTCCCATATTAGATATATATACTTATCATACTCCAGTCAAACATTTTACAGCCTACAAATTTCTCTTTTACCAGGTGATTTTTAAACTTTGTTTGCTTTGTCTATATTCATATGTTGTACTCCTCACCACATATTTCTCTCCAGCACTGAATTAAGCAAAATGTACCTGCTGATTTCTTGACTGTGCATATAATTAATTGTTTCACTGTTTCTTTGTGTTTAATTTTATTATTTTTACTGTCATATCTGGCTAATGTATTATCTTCCAGGCAGTGGCTGAAATGGGTCCAGTACAATCAGCTCACTACCCTAGTTAACAAATTTAACTAAATAAATAACAGAAAATACCCCCTTTATTACAGCTTTAAATACACTTCTAAATGCTATTAGGCTCATCTTTTTTTATTAAACGTTACACTATTAAAATTTTTGTTTATACTGATTATTTACTTACTGATTAAAAAAAGATATTCAGGAATTAGTGCAATTATTTTTAGTACAGCCTCAGGAAGTCTTGCAGATAACTGAATACAAAACATTTGGCAAGATAACTGAATACAAAAAAATTTGGCAAGATACAGATGTGGGTTAAACAAAAAAAAAGCTAGTAACAACTATAAAATTCCAATATAAGTTTTTTTCATACTGGCATGCTAAGGGCCTATATGTATGTTTAATTAACCAAGCAGACTGGATATTTCTAAAGACAATACTGTTAGTGTAAAATGGTCCTGCACAAAATTTCTTTGTTGGGCAGGATACATTTTTTGAATATTACATTCTCATCATATAGGTTCATACTAGGCTATCTGCCCTAGGGCATTTATAAGCCTAGCCAGAGTGTGTTTGGCTTTCGCCACCCATTTTAAATTAATTTTGCTATGCCCTTTTTCGAGGTTAGTATACTGTGCCTCTGTCTAACAGTGACACAGAAGTGATAACCGGGGTAAACCTACTATCTCCCATCCACTCATCAAGATTCCTCTTGAAGAGAGTCAATGAGGGACTCTGCCTAACCTGGACTGGGATTTTATTCCAGAGTGAAGGGAGCCTCTGGGTTATGAATCTGTCCCTCCAGCATGTCCTATTTATTTCAGTGCTGAGGTTCAAGTCTCTCGAGCGTAGCTCGATGGGATTTGGAATTTCTGAGGTGCAGCATGTCCATTAATTCCGGGTTGGACATGGCTTTATATGTCAGGCACAGATCGCCTCTGAGCAGGCGGTATGCCACTGAGTAGAGCTGGAGTTTCTTTAACCGGGCAGCATATGGCATCTGTTTGAGCCCTTTGATCCTCTTGGTGAGGTACTTTTGGGGTCTTTCCAGTTGCTGCAGGTGTCTGGTAAGGTACATCCCAAAAGGGGCATTGTATTCAATTATGGGCCTGATGAGGGATGAGTAAAGAGGCACGATGACCTCCCCTGATCTAGATGTGAATCTCTTCATGATTAGGTGGGCTATATAAAATGTTTTTCTAACCACTTTGGCCACGTGGTTGTCAAATGAGAGATTGCTATCAACTTGGGTCCCCAGGTCCCTAATTACTTCTTCCGTACTTAATGGATTACCACCTATGTGGTAATTTGTGGGCACTTTGTTTTTGCCAAAGGGCATGACTATACACTTCTTGGCGTTTAGCTTGAGGCCATGGCTCTGGCACCAGTTGTCTGTTTCTATGAGGCCCTTTTAAAGGATGCTTGTGTCGGCTGGAGAGTCGATTATAGCGCCCAGTTTGCAGTCATCTGCGAACTTGGTCAGCCACAGTCCTTCCGTGTTGGCCTGTACCTCCGAGAAATATATACCGAACAGGAGAGGTCCCAGGACTGAGCCTTGTGGGACGCCACTTGTAACTGGTTTGGCTCCAGCAATTCTAACCATGTGTGTTCTGTCCTTGAGCCAGTTTGCAACCCATCTAGTGACATAGGGGTTTATATTTAAGCTGGTGAGCTTATCTATAATGCCCGAGTGGGGTATTGTATCGAAGGCTTTTACGAGGTCCAGGTAGGCTGTGTGGACCACCTTCCCCTCATCAATGGCCTTGGTAACTGTTTCAAAGAAATCGACCAGGTTTAAGAGGCAGGATCTGCCCTTAACAAAGCCGAACTGGGTAGGATCCAGTGTCTGTAGGTCCCCAATATCTTTTTTTATGAGGTCCATGATGATCCTTTCCATAGCTTTGCAGACCAAGCTAGCCAGGCTTATGGGGCGATTGTTTCCAGGATCCGTTGAGGCACCACCTTTGTGGAGAGGGACCACTGTTGCTGTATGGCACTCTTTGGGTACATATCCTGTGGTAAGGCTGAGATTGAACAGTAGTTTTATGTTTGGGTTTAGCTCTTCTTGGAGTTCATGTAGGACGCAGCCCGGGACACTGTCTGGTCCCACTGATGCTGTGTTTTTTGCTTTGGAGAGGGCGGCTCTTACCTGAGCATCTGAGATGTCGGGGGGCAGCACTCTGCTGGGATACATATTTGCCCTTTTGGTGGGGAGGGGGGGGGAGTTTGCACTGAACCTGTCAGCTAGGATGTTGGCAATGTCTGTGGGTTCGGTATATTTTTTTGTCATTTTTTACCAATTCTGAGCATATCTGGGAATTCCCACCCAGGTTCCTAACATAACTAAAGAAAGCCTTGTGATTATCCTTAGTGTCCTGTGCAATTTTTCTCTCGAAGCTGGCCTTAGACGATTTTATGAGTGCCCGTAGTTTTTTGCTAACAGTGATATTTATCAGAAGCCACTCATACCACAATATTTTAAATGCTACAACAAATCAGCAAATTTAAAGGCATCTGATCAAAATGTATATGTAGTAGAAGATATGCCAACATTCAACAGGTGATACTGTCAGAAAATTAAAAAAATCTGGTCCCTTGTATGTGCCCAATTCAACTCATTCTATGTTCTCTCAACACATGGCAAATCTCTGTCTGGCATACTACACTGAGAAAACCTCACAATTGGCAAAACAGATTCTGCAGCACTGATTCATTAATTCATTAATTCTTATTACTCACTTAATCAAATACACAGTTGCAGGAGAGCTGGTGTCTATTGAAACACTTGGTAGCTTAAAACACAGAGTCATCCTGAATGGCACAAATGCAGACACACACACAAGAACAAACAAAATGTATCTGGTTATTGGAAGGAGACTGGAATACCTGGCATAAACCTACATGGCACACTGAAGGTACTCCAACTGAGACCCAAACTAGAGAAAAGTGCTGTGAGGCAACAACACAAGTTTTGCCATAATGCCATCTGGAACTACACCCTCATCTCATACACACTCATCAGTTAATCTTCTGAAAAGCATGTAGTTACGTTCCAAAATTGCACTTCCCAAGGCCATTCAGGTCAGTTTGGTTACCTTCAAACATTACAAGGCAATCTAATCAGTACAAGTTAACATAGCAGTTATTTTCCCCAATGGGCATCTCATCAGACACAAATGTTCAGTTCTTTAAGGTTAAGGTTGGTATTAATGGGTTGTAAGATATTCCAAAAATGAAAAATACTGTCTCAAAGTATATCAACTATCCAAACCTGTGGCTGAAGAAACGCAATATATGATAAAAACAAGCTTTTATTGTCAGTAAGCGCTTTTGTAGTGCTTCACACACCACTTCCTCAGACCTTTACATAAAATATATGAACTTGCAAGCCCATCCTATATAGGTAGGTAACTCAATTAACTCAAATTACTTAACTGGCATCTTGCAATGCTATCTAATTATGCTCATTACATCTAAAACATCCACTTTACTAACTTTGATACTACTTGCATATATATTAACTGCTAGTTCATACTAAATCAATGAGTCAATTCATAAAAATACATAAAAATACATGATATATATTAAATTGAATAGTGTACATATAAATACTAGCCAAAAGCCTTGAATAATCATTGAAATGTATACAAAGAAATAACAATAAAACAATTTATTATACTATTTGGCCAAAGGTCTGTTTCTAAGTATTGGTTTTAGGGGAATTCTCTCATTAAGGCCAGAGCCTCTATCAGCCCTTAGCCTGATAATCCAGCGTGTCTCTGATGTTTCTGTATTATTAGTGGTGTCTCCCCCTCTCTCATTTTCCTCTATCTTTTCTATTGCTTGGAACCTAAATGCATGTCCTGAGTCTGTATTCTTAACATGCTTGGCTAAAGCATTTGTAAGGGTCTGATTTCTAATTTGTAGAAGATGTTCACGTATCCTAAATCTGAGTTCCCTGTTAGTTTTACCTACATACAAATTCGAGCAGATGTCACATATAGCTATGTACACAATATTATTAGTGTGGCAAGTAGCCTGTATGTTAAATGTAAATATTCTGCCAGTATCAGGATGCGAAAAAGTGTTGCTAGTGTCTATAAATTTACATTGGTTACATTTTCTGCATGGTGTAGTTCCTTTTATTGATGTTGCTTCTCCTTCCATTTCTACCGTACCATCTCTAGAATACCATAGGTGTCTTTTTAATGATTTCTTATTCTTAAAAGAGAAGCTAGGGTCTTCACCTACTATCTCCTTTATCTTAGCATCATGCGTTAGGATGGGCCAATGTTTCTTAATTATTCCTGTCACAATGGACATGTTACTGGAATATTGTGTGGGAACTCTTACTACCTTTCTTTTTCCTTGTCGACTAACTACATAATCTTCCACCCTTCTTGCAAAATATGGTTTAACGACGGTGTCCCTTAATTTGACACCTTCTCCTACCAAAACATCACATTCTTTTGCGTAACCTCTCTCTCTAAATCTTTGCTTGAGGTCTACCACTTCTTGCTCAAAATCTTCTTCATTCGCTGTTAGTCTAGACACTCTCAATGTCTGCCCTTTAACTACATTCTTACAAATGTGTCCGGGATGCATACTTCTATGTAAAATTGTGTTTCTATAACAATCCTTTCTATATAGTTTATTTTGATAAGTTTGACATCAAGAAAATTAATTTCTTTATCCGACACTTTTGTTTCAAAGCTCAGAAAACTAGTATTAATATTTGCTTCATAAAAGAACCTCTCTAATTCTTCTTGATTCCCATCCCACAGCAGGAACAAGTCATCCACAAATCGTTTATAAAATAATATTGGTCCCCACTGCTCATTTTTCACCCATTTATTCTCCCATGATGCCATCACTAAATTGGCGTAGCTATTTGCGCTAGGAGTGCCCATTGCTACACTATCTTTTTGTAAGTATAGTGTGTGTTCAAACATCAATACATTATTAATAAGTACCTGCTCCATTAGAAGACATATCAACTGTATTTTACTCTGATCATAAGAGCCTTCCATAGTTAAATATTCTCTCAACATATCTATTCCTAAATTGTTGGGTATGGACGTGAATAAAGAACGAACGGCCATTGTTACCAATTTAACATTGCTCAAACCTTTGTCATATGTTTGGAAAAATCATACAATTCATTCAAAAATTGTTTTGCATCCCTTAAGATGGTTCTATTCTTACCTACTAGGGGTCTCAATGTTTTTTCTATGTATATAGATATGGGTTCTGTTATCCAATTTCTTCCTGACACTATTGGCCTCAATGGGGGATTTTCAGGGTCCTTATGTATTTTAGGGATACCTTGGATAACAGGGATGAGGGGGTTCTTCACTAAAAAATTATTATATAAATCAGGGGTTATCCATTTATCTAAAAGACATTCATATAACAAATTATCCAATCTTTTAACAAGATTTTCCTTTTGTTTTTTAGTTATTATCTTATAGACAGTTTGGTCACTTAACATTTCCTTTATTTTCATATTATAATCACATTTGTCCATGACCACTACTGGTCCCCCTTTATCTGCTGGTTTCATTATTATATTATGATCATTTTTTAAACTGTGTAAAGCTTCATATTCATCTTTAGACATATTCCTAAAAAAGCTTTTGTTCTTATCACTATCAAGTTGTTCAAACAGTTCCTTTTCACATAAACCACTGAATACATCAACTCTAGGATGTCCAACTGGAATAAAAGTACTAGGCTTCTTAAACACGTCCCTTTCCCCATTTTCATTTTCCCCAAACATCAATTTCAGTAATACATTTCGTGTAAACATTTTTAAGTCCAAAATGCTGTCAGTTACCTCAGTGGTTTGCGCTGGTATGAATGAGAGGCCTCTGTTCAGAACTTTTAGTTCATTGTCCGATAATGTTTTAGTAGAAATATTCCATACTAATGATTCTACATCTTGTCGTTTTGCCATCCTTTCTTGTACATCCTTTCGTTCGATAAACCTTGTTGGCCCTTGCGTTTGAAGCCTCCTCTGCTCCATGACTTCCCTCTGGGTAGATGGTGTTGTGCTGGCGTTAATCTTGTAGGGAATATGCGAAAAACCTGTTCTTTTTGTACTCTTTTCACTTCTGGTATTTCCTTGTGTGACTTCAACTGTAGTTTCTGTAACTCATCTCTGTTCTTGATTCCTGTAGTTACATTTCCTACAATTGTAGGTGTATGTGAAGTTGTAGCTTCTACCGATGTTTCATTGAGTAAATCTGCTTGGCTGACCTTTGGTCTAGCTCCTGCGAATATCTGTGCACTCAAATTACGCAATGTTATAGGGCGTTCTCTCTCCCAGTTGTTTGCTGTTTTTAAGGTAGTATCACCTTTTCTTTATGATTCGGAATTCGTACATGGCCATACAAAAATATGGTCTGCCTTAAAGTCCCTTCTGTCTCGCTCTAGTTTAGAGAATTTCTGTTTGTATAGTCTTTTCTCATACAGAGAAACCGAATCAATCACATTCATTATTTTCTCATTGATCAGCTCTGCTGGATATTTATCATACTCTCTACTGATGTATTCTCTACTGATAGCTTAATCTTTTTGTGTGTATTCTATTATAAGCCTCATATAATTGAAGCTAAGTTCGATATTAAGCTGTTGCCATCTTGATAACATTTCTGGTAGTCTATTTCCTTGTACAGGCATTTTAGTAATCCTTAGACCACGTGGCATGACCTGATATTTTAGACAAGCTTCTAAGTGAAATCTTTCTGCTTGCAGTCTTTTGTTTTTACATAATTCATCTTCTATCTTCTGTATTTCTCTCATTAATATGAGGAAATCTATATCTCTGTATTTATTCTGGTGTTCATCTGTTAGTCGTTCAGTGGCTAATAAGGGGTTGTTTGTACTGTTCATACAGCTTATCAAATTTTTTCTAATAATACTTTGTTGCTCACCTCGATTGTTCATAACATATTCCAGTTCAATGACATCACTCGTGCTAGTTGTACTGTAATTCCCTATACCTTCAGCCATTTGGTACCAACCACAGCCACAGCCAACAAATTAAAACAAGCAAAGTTCTTTAAGGTTAAGATTGGTATTAATGGGTTGTAAGATATTCCAAAAACAAAAAATATTGTCACAAAGTATATCAACAATCCAAACCTGTGGCTGAGGAAACGCAATATATGATAAAAACGAGCTTTTATTGTCAGCATGTGCTTTCGTAGTGCTTCACACACCCCTTCCTCACACCTTTACCTAAAATATGAACTTGCAAGCCCATCCTATATAGGTAGGTAACTCAGTTAACTCAAATTACTTAATTGGCATCTTGCAATGCTGTCTAATTATGCTCATTACATCTAAAACATCCACTACTTACTGACTTTGATGCTACTTGCATATATATTAACTGCTAGTTCATACTATTATCAGACACAAATTTTCTACTGCAACTCATAGCGTGTTATTATTTTAACACAATCCATGACATGTGATGCTTCTTTGACAGAAATTATGATTAATACTCTAATCCTGACATCCAAGTTGCAATTATTTCCAAAGTCGGTTCATTTACTCTCCAAATGTTTATTATCATATAATAATAAATGCCTTTGGTTCAACATCATAATTTGCAGCAACTATTCATAATTTGCAGCAACTGTTCAAGAAATGTAGCAATGGAAGAAGTACAAGCACTTATTAAACTCACTTAATAATTTGAATTATTTGACAAAAAATAATCCTGTATATTGGATAACACAGTGTTCCAGGGATGTAGTCAAGTAGGCAACTGGCAGCACATAAGGCATAGGTCTCAATGAATCAGGGACACATTTCAGGAGAAACAGAAACAAATCCAGAAAAAAATCAGACATTTTTAAAATATTACTACCATTAACTTGAGACAATGACAGAACAGTAGAATGTGAATTAATACACATTTTCCAAAGCAAAAGTAGTATGGACCTCTAATTATTGCCATTATTTATCAAGTGTAATTCTTCACCTTTTCTCTAAAAGTCAACAATTTTAGGAGGGATTAAGAGGGACATAGCTAAAGTGAGAGTCAAAATCAGTCATGAGGTGGTAAACTCCTAAGAAACAACTTTGACGGGTCTCAAAGAAAAACGCAATCTACAATACCACAGGAACCTGTTTTCCATTGTGTTACAGATATGTACTCCTGCTGTTTTAATCCAGTGACTACAAAGCTCAAACACAACAGAGTTTCTTCTCATCACTTGCCTCAAGACATTTCATCTTGATGTAATGGAACAAGTTAAGATATATTTATTTCCTCTTTGCGCTTCTTTCTATTGTCTACACAATATGACAAACATTACAGCTAAACCGATTAACCTTATTTATCAGGCAGGGGACTGGTATTAGGGTTATGCTTCCTTGAGTCTTTTCTTCACTGAGTTTCATTGTTTAGTTTAGTTTAGTTTGGGTACTATATAACTGTCATTTCAGCAAAAAATACACATGGAAGACAGATAACTTACTTCAACTGTACAATACATAAAGCTTGGCAATTAATCCAGTGGCTGGTGAGTAGGTTGGTGGATTTCCAAAGGTTCTACTCTAGGATCCAACCAGCTCTACCAATGCAGCCACAGCTACAAGTAAGACTAGAATATGTACTAGAAAACCTGTCTGGCACGCCCAAGCGCCCACCCAGGAGACCTACTGAAAGTCCTTCTTTAACACACAGGAAAATATCCTTATTCTAAGCAGGAGAAGCATAACTGTGGCAGTTTGAATCAAGATCTTAACCCTAATAAATTATAATTTAGCTCTCAAGACAAGACCGGTTGGGTTTCACCTTACTTCTGCTATTAAAAGCTTAAGTTGTAGAGGTACAATGTTTTGATTTTATCTACTTTGTGTTTGTATAGGTGATCTGTAAATGTTATTAATCTTTAGATTCTTAAAATTCTCTGTATTTTACCCTTGACATTGTTACTGATTTAATTTGTGTGCTATTAGTCTTGAAAGGTATCCTGATGCAGCCACAGCCAGCAGTTCTGCTTTACGACAATTGTTTCTCTCTTTAAAGTCTTATCTACAGTGATTTATACGTTTGAAGCCTGTGAGTCCTCCTGGATGTGTGCGTCCATAGATTTTTGGCAGTCTCCCCAGTTTCTTCCTACATCCTAAAGACACGCTCACTATATTGAACTAGTGATCTCCTCAACTGCTCACAGACAGATGCGCATGTATGCGCGTACACGTTCTTGTCCTGCCATGGATGACATTCCTACATGGACTGGTTCTGTGATTTACATTTACTGCTAAGTGGAACAGCCTCTGTCTACACAAAACCCCACAAGATAATGAAGGCATTAGAGAAAGAATGAATGTTATTAATTGTTCTATTTTTAATAACCTCTGTATTTTTTTATTTGGCCTAGCCTGTGGCTGAAAAAGTCCATTTCAAATCAGACCTCTTTTATCAGTTAACAAATAAATAAATAAAACAGGCACAGTGCAGCAGCTGAGAAAGGACTGTAACCTGAAACTCTTTGGTGAATTACAAAATTAAGGCATCTTGATCAGAGTCCAGATTTTTTTCCTTTCCCTTCTGTTTATGGGAAGGAAAACAAACCTGGATGCCTCACTACTTTTTTTTTTTTTTTTTTTTAATGAAGGCATGACTCTACTGCTGACATATATGGGAACTTAACAGAAAGGCTAAAAGCACTAAACCCCTAACACTTGCTCAGGTACTGCAATGTGTATGGCGATTCTGTCCTGCCAAAATCTTTTTCTATGTGCACTTCCTAGAATTAACACAAGCTGAACTACTCATCAATAAGTAAATAACACAATAAAATAAACACCCCGTGTTAATCACGTCTAAGCTAGTACATGAAATTACAGATGGAAGAGGGACCTGGCTGTGTTGGACTCAACCATCTGGATATACCAAACTGATATAAGTATATTTTTTGCATCTGTTTCAGTGATAGTTAACAAAATGGTACTGCATTTATATATTTTCTTTATTGTTTATTGCTGGCCTCTGTCTGCATTGTTTGTTTCTCAGGGTTAGTTCAGTAGCTAGTTTCAATCTGGGGATTGCGTTGCATTCTATGGAGTCAGCCTACCTCAGGTGTTAGCTATTGGTCAACACCTCTGTGTTTATCTGACTGTCTGAGGATTTATTTTCTCTGCTGTACTTCTGATACAAAGACTTACATTTCTGTGAAATTGTGCTCAGTAGCAGAGTTGATATAGCAGAGCTAATTACCTGGCTGTGATGGATTCTATAACCATCTGGATATACCAAGCTGATATAAGTATACTTTTTTGCACTTAATCTGGTTCAGTGATAGTTAACAAAACTGTACTGCATTTATATATTTGCTTCATTGTTTATTGCAGGCCTCTGTCTGTCTGCAGTGTGTGCGTTTCCTGTCCTCCTACCCAGGTGTTCTACTCAAACTTGGTGGCTTTGGAATTGCCCGCCCCTGCTGTAAATTTGATTTTGGTCACTCCTCCCATTCCCATTTCATTTGCTCACTCAACTGAGTACAGTGAGATTATTTGGGAAGGACTACCCCCTTGCTTCTTTGACTTTGGACACTCCACCCAGTTCCATCTCATTTGATCACTCAACTAAATGCAGTGAGATCATTTGGGAACGCCAACCCCCTTAGTTTCTTAACCTTGAACTATCTTCTATTTCCTCCCTCTCCACTTATAAATACGTTTTATTCAGCTGCTTTTACTGTAATTGCATTCTTCCTACTTTATTACCTTATTTTTGCTGTGTGCTCTTAAGTGTTTAAATGCTCTTATTCTGCTGCATTTATTACTGCTTGTTAGTAGCCTGATTAAATGTATCTGTTATTCTAAGGATCTTGGTTTTGGTTTTAGCACTTCTGCTTCAGGCCAGTTACTTTACATTCAAGAAGGTTTTTGTGGTCTACACTCCTGTGGGCAAACTCTTATCAAAACCCTCTCTCCATAAGTCTGCCCAAGTATTCGGAACACTATGTCAGGACAATTCCCATCAGTTTCTCCTACCAGCCTGGACGACATCGGCATACTGAGACACTGCAGCAACTGCCTCATGTTTACTGACAACCCTTTTTTCCTAGCACATAATTCTTCTACTTGTGAGAAATGCATCTACATCAGTAACCTGGAATCCATGCTCTCTCGCTCCACAGTCAGTACTCCTGACAAAGAGGAGATTGCAAGCACAAACACCACATCACATAGCCAAGCACAACATACACCCACCTATGCAGAGGTCCTCAATAAAAACTTACCTAAACAGCAAAGACCTCCAAAACACACTCACAAACATTCCATACACAACACCAACCACATCACATACACAGCAAACAACACACCAGTCTCTCACAAACACAGCCCATAAGGCAAAACAATAAACCAACACAGCCCACAAGGAATAACAATAAATCCAATATACTAGTCATTGGTGAAACAGTTGTCAGACACACCAATGTCTCCCTCACTAGGTTCAACAAGGAGAAGGTCACAGTCAATTGTCTGTCTGGTGCCAGAATCCGTCACATCATGCAAGCACTTAAGTCTCTCCACAGCAAGTACAAGTATGACTCTGTCACTGTCCATGTTGGTGTGAATGACTTGAGACATACCTCCCTGGATTATATGAAGACAGGCACGATTGAGCTCTCAAGAGTATATGTCACAGGCAAGTATGACCCGAACCCTAAGCAGCATCCTACCTTCATCAAGAATGATACCACAATACCAATAAAAAATAACTGACTTCAACAATTGGCTTAGTTTCTGGTGTCATTCCAAGGGGTTCCAGTATCTGTCTGCCTGGGATGACATGGTTGACAAGCCTCAACACTTTGCCAGAGACAGCCTACACCTGTCACCACTGGGATTCTGGATCCTGGCCAAGGCTCTTGGCAGCCCCTCCATTGTGCCTTTTTTAGGCAATGTCCCAAAGCCGCATCTTGCAACATAAAATATCTGTCAAAAAGCAAACTGAAGGTCATGCTGCTTGTTAGTAGCCTTAACCGGAAAATGCACTCACTGGAGGCTCTCCTTGCACTGGAAGATGCTGATGTCTGTGCTGTCACAGGAAGTTGGTTCAGGTCTGTGGAGAGCACCCCTGCCTTACCAGGCTATGCCTCATTCCACACATTCAGACTCTAAAATGAGGTTGGGAAGACTAAGGGTGTTGGAGTCTCTGTCTTCATTAAGGACAGGCACACCTCCAGTCTGCTTTGCAGCATAACACACTGGAACTACTTCAAGTGCAACTGACGGTTGTCAAGACACCCATCCAAGTTACAGCCAGCTATAGACTCCCCTCCATGACTCAGGAAGTACAGTTGTGTACACTTACCATAAATGTAGATGTTTGAGTGTATTCACTGTTGCAGTCATTACATTTGGGTTATCTGCTTGCAGGTTGCCCTCAGTCAGCCTGATAAACAAAGTCTTGGGTCCTGCGTCTGTTGCTGTCCCTTCTTCCATGACGTCAGGTTGTCAGGGGTATAAAACATGCAGTCAACGCCATTACATCAGTTTTCTTGCCCCAGATGTCAGGTGCCCCCCTAATGGGAAGCAATTAAACATAAAAGCACAAAGATATACCTCCAACAAAAAAGCAAATGCACCAAAAAGGCTTTTAAGCATAGTAAAGGAAAGTAGAGGTATAGCCATAAGAAGTTAGGGGGCTGGAGGGAGGGTAATCAGGACTGCAACAGTAAATACACTCGAACATCTACATTTATGGTAAGTGTACATAACTTTACCATGTTCTTCGTGTTTCACTGTTGCAGTCCCATTACATTTGGGTAGATTCCCAAAGCTATGGTTGGGAGGAGGAGTTTAGATAGCATTAGGGTCAGCTATAAGGCCCTGCAAAACTGCAGTGGCAAAGCCAGCTCTGGATTTAGAGAAAATTGGCAAATGATAATGCTTGGTGAAAGTATGCACAGAACTCCAGGTAGCAGCTTCTAGAATGTCCCTGGTAGGGACGCCTCTGAAAAAGGCTGTAGATGTAGATACAGCCCTGGTGGAGTGAGGTCTGATCCCCTGGGGGATAGGTTTTCCATGGTGCTTATAGCAGAAATGAATGCAATGGCTTATGCATTTAGAAATGGTTTGCTTTGAAATAGCCTTCCCCTCTGCCCCTGCAGCAAATGCTACCAGCAGTTGTTCAGATTTCCTTTGAGGTTTAGTCCTGTCCAAGTAAAATCTAAGTTGTCTGTGCACATCTAAGGAATGCAGTATCCGTTCCCCTTTATTCTGTGGATTGGGAAAGAAGGTTGGCAAATGAATGGACTGATTAAGAGCCACACTGGATAGCACCTTGGGCATGAAGGATGGATTGGTTCTGAGGGACACCCTGTCCGTATGAAAGATGATGAAAGGCTCCACTGCCATAAGGACCAGTAATTCAGATACCCTTCTAGCTGAAGTGATTGCTAAAGGGAAAGCTGTTTTTCAAGAAAGAAATTTTAAGTCTGCAGTAGCAGCTGGCTCAAAAGGAGGTAGAGTGAGTTTCTCCAAGACAAAGTTAAGGTCCCAGGCTGGGGCTGGAGCTCTCCTGGGTGGTCTCAAATTTTTGGCCCCAATGAGGAACTGCTTGAGCAGTGGATGAGAGAAGAGGGGAGGTTCTGTGTTACAATGAGCTGAAATGGCTGAGGCGTGGATTTTAATGGAGGAAAAAGACAGGCCCTTGTGAAGCATCTCTGTTAAGTATTGTAAATTCTGAGGTAAATTGGGCGCTGCTGTGCTCATCCCTTGAGATTGGTTCCAGGCACAGAATTCTTTCCCATTTTTCAGCATAAGATTTTCTAGTGCTAGGCCTCCTTGCCTTTAAGATGATATCCATCACAGGTTTGCTGAGGGATGGTAAAGGAGAGATTAAGTAATTAGCCAGGCTGCAAGGTTCAGTGTTGGAAGATGAGGGTGCAGAATCTGGTTCTCCTGCTGAGACAGCAGGGAAGGAGTCTGAGGCAGGTGCCATGGAGATAACCATGACACAAAGCGCATGAGGGGGTACCAGTGTTGGCACGGCTAGTCTGCAGCAATCAAAATCATCCTTGGTTTGTCCTGTTTGACTTTTAGTAGTACTTTGGAGAGCAGAGGCAGAGGGGGGAAGGCATAGGCTGATAGGTTTTTCCAGCTGAAGGACAGAGCATCCACTTTTTAGGCTTGTTGTGGGGAGTCCTTGTGCAAAATTTGTCCAATTGGTAGTTCTGGGGAGAGGCAAACAGGTCTACATCTGGGCTCCCCCATTGGCTTGTCAACATGTTGAAAATCCTTGGTTTCAGTTTCCACTTGTGTGGGTCCATGAGGTTTCTGCTTAGTCCGTCTGCCAGTGTATTTAATTTTCCTGGCAGGAATTGAGCTTGTAGGTGCACTTGGTAGCTCAAGGCTGTGTTCCACAATGCCATGGCTAGTCTGCAGAGGGGGTAAGAATGTGTACCCCCTGCTTGTTTATGTACCACATAACAGTGGTGTTGTCCGTCTTTACCATTAGTTGTCCTGGAAGAATGTGGTCCTTGAAGGCTGTCAGAGCATTCTGTACAGCTAACATTTCTTTTTGATTGATATGCAGGTGCATTTGATTTGGGTTCCATTTGCCCTGAATGCACTTCCCTGCCAGGTGAGCCCCCCATGCATAGTCTGATGCATCTGTTGTTAGGGTTGGGGCAGCATGGGGTGGTGTGAAAGGTAGTCCCTTGTTTTAGTGGCAGGCCTCTGCCCACCAAAGGAACTCTAGGCATAGGCAAGTTATGATAGGAATCATTGTTTCTAAGTCTTGAGAATGTTGACACCATAGGCTTTTTAGATACCACTGTAGTTTCCTCATATTCAGTCTTGCATATGGAATTAGAAGAATGCAGGAGGCCATGAACCCCAAGGCTTCTATTTGTCTTGCAGATAGCAGGGTTTTTGCGGCCACTTGTTTGAAGTAGGTTGTCAAATGAATTTGCTTTTCTGGCATGAGGTAAGCCATCTGGGAAGTTGTATTCAAGCTTGCTCCCAAGAATATAATTTGTTGACAGGGTACCAGGTGTGATTTCTTTTCGTTTATGGTGTACCCCAGACAAGTTAGAACCCTTTTTACAAAGGCCAGATGATTCAAAAGTCTGTCCTGGCTTTCTGCCTGAATTAGATAATCGTCCAGGTATGGGTATATTTGAATATTTCTTTGCCTGCAAAATGCAATAACTGGAGCTAGGCACTTTGTGAATACCCTGGGCGCAGTAGATAAGCCAAAGGGCAGTGTAGAAAACTGATAAGTGTGTGTAGCTTGCTTTGAAGCGTAGGTATCTTCTGCAGGATTCCCTGATTGGGATGTGCAGATATAAATCTAGTGTTGCCAATCAGGCATCTTTGCCTAACATAGGAAGTAATTGGTGAAGAGTCAGCATCTTGAATTTTGGAATCTCCAAAAAGGTGTTTAGAGTAGACAGGTCCAGGATAGAACGCCATGAATTGTCTTTTCTGGGTACCAGGAAAAGTCTCGAGTAGAAACCTTGTCCCTTTTCCTCTTCTGGTACCAGTTGAATAGCCCCCATGCTTAATAGAGAAAGTACTTGTTTTTGGGCCTCTGCCCACTGATTTGGGGGTAGGTCCAGCCACCCACTTGGTGTTGGCAACATGTGGAAGTGAAATTTCCCAAAGTGAAGTTCCCAATTCTTTGCATGAAGAGCAATCTTTCCCCCCAAAGGGGCAGTCAGATGATAAGTGCTTGGAAATTTTAAAAGGAAGTCATTGAGACAGTTTACCATAGGGGGAATCTTATTATTCCCATACTTGGAAGTGGAGGCCCCCCACTGCTTAGTTCTGTGAGTCCCCTGGGACTGAAACCTGGGTTTTTTGCTGTGTCTGGGTTTGGCTTGAGAAGACCTGGAAGGGGCTGGAAAGGACCAATTCTTAGAGGGCCAGTGCCTACTAAATCTAGGAGGCTGAACTTGTAAAAAATCTTTAACAGTTTGCATAGATTTAGCTTCATCTTCCATCTTTTTAAGAACTTCCTCAGCCTTGTTGCCAAACAGGCGGTCCTGATTTGAAGGAGCATCCAACAATTTAGCTTTAACATGATCAGGCAAAGATTGCTCCTTAAGCCAAGCATGACTTCTGAGCACAGACCCAGTAACAGCAGCCCTGCAAGAGGCCTCTAATGAATCAAAACTACACTGCAAAGTATGTTTTTCAACTTGTTCGGCAGACTGCATTAAATCTTGTAATTCTTTATCTTCCACACAGTCAGGAATCAACATAATTTTCTGTTTAAGCAGTCCAATAACATGTTGCTGATATTTTAACATATGAAACTGGCTGTTTAAAGCCCTAATGGCCAAGGCTGCATTAGTGTAAACCTTCTTACCCAATCTATCCAGTGCCCTGGAGTCTCTATCAGGAGGAGTAGGATTTTTAGCAATAGAAGCCTTAATGCCCTTGGACCCCTGTGAAATAGTCTCTGGATCTGCAATAGGATTTTTGAAAAGGAACTTATGGGACTCAGGGACCCTGTAATATTGTCAGGTTTTCTGGGAGCAGGAGGGGAATCAAGGGCCAAACTAGATTCCCAGAAAGCATCAACAATGTCTAGTACAGGAGGAATAGCTAAAGACCTATGCTGAGGTAGGAGAAGGAAATCCCTAAGCCTCTTTTTTGAATCAGAAAAATGCTGGCTTTCCCAGTGGAAATGCTCCCTTAGAGTATGTAGTTTCCCCAAAAGAAAAATCCTCAGGAGGGGAAGCAGAAGGACTGGAGTCCTCTGCATCAGAATCCTCATAAGTAAGTAAGAACAAATCCAGTTCATCAGAAGAGTCAGAAAAAACAGAATCCTGATCAGAAGATTCATAATCAACCTCAGTCCTAGGCCTCTTAGAAGGGGGGTTGGCTACCCCTGATTACAGTTATTAGATCTTCAGCCATTCTTATCATTTGTTTTTTAGGCATAGAGGCTTGAGCATGTGGCCTGAGAGTCAGTTTTTTTGACATGGATCGAGATTTAGGCCTAAATAATGAAGGAGGCATCAATTTAATATGCAATTCCGTAGGCCTGAATACACCCTGAGAAGCCAGTACCTGCACAGCGGCTCCGGACACATCCAAGGTAGAGACATCCGTGGGTTCCATAGCTGAAGCATCTCACGGCATACCAGACTCCGAATGGGTCTCAGTAGAGGCCTGCGAATCAGAAGTAGTGGGTATCGGGGCTGCGAAAGTGCCTCACTGAGTACCAGCGAACTGTTGACTGGCTTAGGAGAAGCGTCGTTGGCAGTTTTGGACCTCGGCGGCCTGTCTCTGTCTTTATCTTTGTGTTTTTTCAGAATCCCAGAGGTCGGATAGCTAACCGACGACATTTCTGGATAATTAAACCGAGAACCGAAATATTTAGAGACAAAAATATACCGACAATGGATAGTGCGCTGATTAAATAAAGCACAATACCGACAGCAAGGTACGTCATGGTCAGGGCCTAGGCAAGGAATACAGTACGAATGAAAATCTTTATGAGGTATTTGCTTTCCACAAGTAATGCAATTATTAACTTTTACTGACATCATTAAGGAGCAAGAAAAAGTTTCCCCAACGGGGTACTTAGCTTTAGTTGAAGACTTCGGTTCTGAAACTCGAAAACGAAAATTTCAGGAGTCGGCCGATGGGCACTTGCGAACTGCTTCTGCTTCAGGCACCGCACGGCAAGAAAGACTGATGTAATGGTGTCGGCTACATGTTTTATACCCCTGACGTCATGGAAGAAGGGACAGCAACTGACGTAGAACCCAAGACTTTGTTAATCAGGCCGACTGAGGGCAACCTGCAAGCAGATAACCGAAATTTAATGACTGCAACAGTGAAACATGAAGAACATCACCCACTCCTCCTATCTGGATCTACTTGACTCCATTAAGGTACCCCCCCCCCCAACACCCTGATCCATGGTGACTTCAATTACCCCAACATAAACAGGGTGAAGTATTCCTGCACTAATGCACTCACCCAATGATTCCTTGACTTCATCAATTCTAACAAACTAGACCAGTTCGTCTCATCCCCCACAAGGGGAGATAACATTCTGGACTTGATTCTCACCAACATGGGTGATTGCTATACCACTCCCATAGTATGTTCTTCCCTGGTGAGATTAGATCATCGGTCTGTCTCTTTTGAAGTTTCTATCCCACCCCCCCCAGCCGTAATCAAGCTAAAAAACTTCTCAAAAGCTGACTACAACCTCCTAAGGGATGGTATTAGTAGCTTCAAACCACTACCCCCCCCCAGAGGATGCAGACAACTATACTGAACAGTAAACCAATGCAGTATACAAGCACCTGCACAACGGTATGGACTCAGCCATACCCAACAGAACTAAAACCTGCTAATAAACAAGGAGATAGGCAATCTCCAAGTACTTGACACCACCCAAATCGGATTCGCCAAGAGCAGATCTTGCCTGTTGAACCTGCTTGACTTCTTTGAGACCGTCACCAAGGCTCTACATTAGGGAAAGTCAGTACATACAGGTTACCTTGACTTGGTCAAGGCCTTTGACACAATCCCCCACTCGGGCATCACTGAAAAGCTCTAACACATCTTAGTGTAAATCCTTACCTCCTCACGTGGGTGGCCATCTGGCTCACCGACAGGACTCTCAAGGTCAAAATAGGTGCCTCCACCTCCAATAGCAAACCTGTCATTAGTGGAGTTCCCCAGGGATCTGTCCTGGGACCCCTACTGTTTGGCATCTATTTTTCAAAGGTCCAGCGAAAGACAAAAGGCCTGTGGCTGACCAAGTTTGTGGACGACTAAGTTGGGTGCTGTCACTGACTCCTCAAATGGTGTTAAAAAGAAATTATGCACTCACCATAATATTCCATGTTTGTAGTCCATCTCACCCTTCATTCTTACATATGGGCACCGACTTGGCTTATTTACAAGCTGGAAGTCTTCTAGTTGGCTCGTGGCTAGGTAGGTATCCCATGGTGCACCAGTACAAACCCCAGATCTTGTTTGCTGCTAACTAGGAGAAATAATAACAAATATACCAAAGAAGCTAATACTAAAAGGTCTCCATAAAAAAAGGATAATAATATTTTTCTGTCTCCAGGTACTTCCAGGCTGGGGGTAGAAGGGTGGGTTGGTAAGAATGAAGGGTGAGATGGACTACAAACATGGAACGTTATGGTGAGTACATAACTTCTTTATGTTCTGTAGTCCTATCTTACCTTCATTCTTACATCTGGGACAGCATCCCTAGCGCCTTATTCTTGGGTGGCTCAAGGAAAAATAATCCTGAGTACAGTGGAACCAAATGATGCTCTACTCCTGGAGGTTAAATCCAATTTGTAATGAGTAATAAAAGTGTGAGGGGTAGCCCACGCAGCTGCTGCACAAATATTATCAAGTGGGACCCTGGCTTGAAAGGCTGCAGAGGAAGACTGAGATCTGGTAGACTGAGCCTTGATTTTAAAAGGTAAAAGTCTACCCTCAGAATTGTAAACATAAGCTATACAGCTAGAAATCCAATTAGTGAGTGTTACTTTGGAAACTGGTAAGCCTGACCTGGATTCAGAGAAGGAAATGAATAATTGATCTGATTTCCTGATTTCCTTAGTCCGGTGCAAATAAAAATGTAATTGTCTATGGACATCCAGCTGGTGAAACCTGTATTCAGCTGTGCTGGAATGATTTGGAAAGAACACTGGAAGCTCTATGGATTGATTCAAGGTGGCATGAGAACAGACCTTGGGGACAAAGGAGGGATTAGTATGAAGGGACACCCTGTCCTTGTGAAAAATCAGATAAGGGGGTTTTACAGACAATGCTTGAACTCTGAAACCCATCTGGCTGATGTGATAGCCACCAGAAACAAAGTCTTCCAAGACAGGAATTTCAAAGAGGATGAATGAGAAGGGTCAAAGGGCGGAGAAGTTAATTTGGATAACACAAAATTTAAATCCCATGAGGCAACAGGTTCTTGAAAGGGGGGTCTTAACAAAGTGCCAACTTAAGGAAAGTTTTGCATAGCTTATGTGACATCAGATTAGAGTCTTGAAAACCTAGATGAAAATTTGAAATCGCTGCCAATTGAACTCTGATAGTGGCAGCCGCAGATCCCTGGTCAAAAAGCTCAGACAAGAATTCCAAAATCACTGAAATGGAGGCAGTGCAAGGGTCAACATTCATTTTCTCCGCCCAAATAGAGAATCTTCTCCATTTACTGGAATATAGTCTCCTAGTGGAAGGTTTATGAGAAGACGTAAGGATATGAGTCACGGAGGGTGAGAAGTCGTGAACCCTGACTAGGGATGGAACTGGAGCAGCCATCCTGTCAAACTGCGGGTGTGTAAGGAGGGATGAATCAAACCTGACATGTGAGTCAACAGGTCTGGAGCTGGGTTCAGGATCCAAGGATTGTCCAGGAGAAGAGGCCCAAGAAAAGGGAACCAAACCTGATGAGGCCAGTAAGGAGCAATGAGGATAAGTTTGCTTCCCAGCCGTTTCGCTTTCTGAATAACCTTGGGAATGAGAGGAAAGGGAGGAACAGCATACAGGAGACCCAGGGGCCAATCATGAACAAGTGCATCTCTCGGTGACTCCCCTGGAGGGGGGATGAGGGAGAAGTAGCTGCTGCATTTGGCATTGATTGGACTAGCAAAGAGGTCGCAGCAAGGCTGTCCCCATCTGTGGAAAATCTGTTCTGCTGTTTCCTGTTTCAGAGACCACTCGTGAGGCATCAGGATTGCCCTGCTGAGCTTGTCGGCTATCACGTTGGTTGTCCCTGGAATGTGCGTTGCCACCAGAAAATGCTGGGAAGATATCACCCATTTCCAAACTCGCATGGCGTCTCGACAGAGTGGGTAAGATTTGGTTCCGCCCTGTTTGTTGATATACCATACTACTGACATGTTGTCTGATTGTATTGCAATAGTCCCCAGAGGCAGAAGGTCATGGAGTGCTTGCAACGCCAAGAGCACTGCCCTCATCTCTAGAAAGTACAGTTGTGTACCTACCATAAATGTAGATGTTCAAGTGTATTCACTGTTGCAGTCATTACAATTGGGTTATCCTGCTGGCAGGCTACCCGCAGTCGGCCCGAGTTTCAAAGTCTAGGTCCGGTGTTGGCTGCTGTCGCCTCCTCCCTGACGTCAGTGCGCCAGGGGTATAAAAGATGCAGCCGACACCATTTTCTTCAGTTTTTCTTGCCCCAGATGTCAGGTGCCCCTAAAATGGTAGGCTAAATTATGCCAATAAGCATTCATGCACAAAAAACAACTTTTCCTTCATCTACAAGCAAATACACCACACAGGTTGTATAGAATAGAGAAGTACAGATAAGTCCCAGCAAAGAAAAAGGGGAATGGTGGGAAGGTAACCTGGACTGCAACAGTGAATACACTCGAACATCTACATTTATGGTAGGTACACAACTGTACTATGTTCATCGTGTTTCACTGTTGCAGTCATTACAATTGGGTTGAATCCCAAAGCTAAGGTTGGGAGGCTGGTGCTAAATAGGATTAGGAGAGGCTATCAGGCCCTGCAGAACTGCAGTGGCAAAGCCTGCCCTGGATTTAGAGTAGAGAGGTAAGTGATAGTGCTTTGTAAAAGTATGCACTGAACTCCAAGTTGCAGCCTCTAAGATGTCTTTGGTTGGTACTCCTCTGAGGAAGGCTGCTGAAGTGGCTGCTGCTCTGGTTGAATGTGGCCTAATGCCCTTAGGCACTGATTTGCCATACTGTGAATAGCAGAAACGAATGCAGTGGCCTATCCACTTTGAAATAGTCTGCTTTGAAATAGGCTTTCCTTGTGATCCTGCAGCATATGCCACTAGAAGTTGTTCAGTCTTTCTGAAAACTGGTTCTGTCCAAGTAGAAGCGTAGCTGCCTGTGAATGTCCAAAGAATGCAGAATTCTCTCACCCTTATTCTGTGGGTTTGGATAAAAGGTAGGCAAATTAATTGTTTGGTAAAGGGCCACACTGGACACTACCTTAGGCATAAATATAGGGTTTGTCCTCAGAGAAACCCTGTCAGGATGGAAAATGATAAAAGGTTCCACAGCCATGAGTGCCTGTAACTCTGAGACTCGTCTAGCAGAGGTTATTGCTAGGAGCAGAGCTGTTTTCCAGGATAAGAATTTTATATCAGCTGCAGAGGCTGGCTCAAACGGAGGCAGTGTGAGTTTTTCCAAGACATAGTTGAGGTCCCATGCAGGTATTGGTGCTCTCCTTGGAGGTCTTATGTTTTTGGCCCATCTGAGGTACTGCCTTAATAATGGATGAGAAGAATTAGGTGGTTCTGTATTGTAATGAGCTGAAATGGCAGAGGCATGAATTTTAATTGATGAAAAGGAAAGGCTTTTATCAAGCATCTCAGTTAAGTATTGCAAAATCTGAGGAATATTTGGAACAATCGTGTCAATACCTTGTGCCTGGTTCCAAGCACAGAATCTCTTCCATTTTTCTGCATAAGATTTTCTGGTGCTAGGCCTCCTGGCCTCCAAAATAACATCCATCACTGCTTTAGAGAGAGGTGTGTCTCGAATGGCTACATTATCTGCCATGCTGCCAGGCTTAAGGTCCTGAGTTGGCTGTGCAGTATCTGACTGTCTTGTTGGGTCAATAAGTGAGGAATTTGAGGTAATGTCCAGGCTGGGCATTGAGACAAGCTCTTTAGGATTGGGTACCAGTGCTGGCGGGGCCAGTCTGGGGCAATCAGTATCATTTTTGGTTTCTCTTGTCTGACCTTGAGGAGTACCTTGTGGAGGAGAGGCAGAGGAGGAAAGGCATATACTGTTAGATTTTTCCATCTGAAAGATAGAGCATCCACTTTCCATGCTTGCTTGTGATAAGTCCTTGTGCAGAATCTCTGTAGTTGGTAGTTGTGAGGGGAGGCAAATAGGTCTATGTCCGGGCATCCCCAGGTCCTTGTTATCATGCTGAAGACTTGTGGATCCAATTTCCACTCGTGGGGATCCATTAGGTTTCTGCTTAGTTCGTCTGCCAGAGTATTTGTCCTTCCTGGCAAGAATTGTGCTTGCAGATGTACTTGGTAAGTCAATGCTGTGTCCCACAAGTTCATGGCTAGCCTGCAGAGGGGGTAGGAATGTGTGCTTCCCTGCTTGTTTATGTACTACATGACTGTAGTATTGTCTGTCTTTATCAGTAGTTGTCCTGGATGAAGTAGATCCTTGAAGGCTGTCAGGGCATTCTGAACAGCTAGCATCTCTTTTTGATTGATACGTAGATGCATTTGACTTGCGGACCATGTGCCCTGAATACATCTTCCTGCCAATATGGGCCCCCCAGGCATAATCTGATGCATCTGTTGTCAATGTCTGCCTGGCTGTGGGTAAGGTGAATGGCTGTCTCGTGTTGTGGTGACAGGCTTTTGCCCACCATCGAAACCCCTGTTGCAGGCAGGGAATGAGGGTAATTATTGTTTCCAGGCTGTGGCAATGTTAAGTCCAAACACTTTTTAGATACCATTGAAGTTTCCTCATATGCAGTCTTGCATATGGAATTA
The DNA here is from genome assembly GCF_019279795.1 of Protopterus annectens. Lineage (NCBI taxonomy): Eukaryota > Metazoa > Chordata > Ceratodontiformes > Protopteridae > Protopterus > Protopterus annectens. Next base: position 1,612,816,842 of record NC_056735.1, read on the forward strand.
GCAGAATGCAGGATGCCATGAAACCCAAGGCCTGCAGAATTTTTATTGCAGATAACTGGGTCTTTGTTGCCAACATTTTGAAATAAGTAGTCAGTTGTCTGCGTTTGTCTGGCGTGAGATAAGCCATCTGGACTGCTGTATTTAAGCTTGCACACAGGAATATTATCTCCTGAGAGGGTACGAGTTTTGATTTCTTTTTGTTTACGGTGTACCCTAGACCTGTTAATAATCTTTTTACAAACGCCAGATGCTGTAGTAGAATGTCCTTGTTCTCTGCTTGAATAAAGCAGTCGTCCAAGTAAGGATATATTTGTATTCCTCTTTGTCTGCAAAATGCAATTACTGGTGCCAGGCATTTTGTGAAGACCTTGGGCGCAGTAGATAAGCCAAAGGGCAGTGTAGAGAATTGGTAGTGCATTGAGCTAGCTATAAATCTGAGGTATCTTCTGCATGATTGTGTGATTGGGACATGCAGGTATGCCTCCTTTAGGTCTAAAGTCACAAGCCAAGCCTTCTTGCCCAGCATGCGCAGAAGCTGCGCAGAGTTAACATTTTGAATTTTGGAATATCCAGGAATGTGTTTAGGATAGACAGGTCCAGTACTGGTCTCCAGGCTTTGTCCTTTCTGGGCACCAAGAATAGCCTTGAGTAGAATCCTAGTCCCTGCTCTTGCTGTGGTACTAGCTGAATGGCTCTCATGTCCATGAGGGACGAAAGTTGTTTTTGTGCCTCTGCCCATTGATTGCGTGGCAGGTCTGGCATACCATTTGGCCTTGGCAGGGTGTGAAAGTGGAACCTGTAGCCTTGTGATACGATATTTAAGACCCATTTGTCCTGGGTGATCATGTGCCAATTTTGTGAAAAAGTGCTAGTTTTCCCCCCAAAGTGGCTGCCAGAAGATAAGTGCTTGGTGCTGGCAGGAGAAAGTCATTGAGACTGTTTCCTGTATGGCTGTGATTTTTCCTCTCCACTTTTGGAGGTAGAAGCACCCCATTGTTTAGGCCTGTATGAGTCTTGGGGTTGTGATCTGCCTCTGGGGTGTCTGTATCTGCCTCTTTGTGGCCTGTCTGACACTGGAAAGGACCAATTCTTTGTAGGCCAGTTCCTGCTAAATCTGGGAGGCTGTACCTGCAAGAAATCCTTGACTGTTTGCATAGACTTAGCTTTGTCCTCCATTTTCTTCAACACCTCTTCTGCTTTAACACCAAACAAGGTATCATGCTGTAATGGAGCATCTAATAGTTTTGCGTTAACATGATCAGGCAGATTTTGTTCTTTTAACCAAGCATGCCTCCTAATGACAGAACCTGTAACAGCGGCCCTGCAGGAGGCCTCTAGAGAATCAAAACCACATTGCAAAGTATGCTTTCCCACTTGTTCAGCTGCATGCAATAAATCCTGCATTTCTTTGTTTTCTGCACATTCTGAATTTGTCAACATTTTCTGTTTAAGCAGTGACATAAGATATTGCTGATATTTAAGCATATGAAACTTTAAGCTCTTACAGCCAAGGTCGCAGAAGTATAAATCTTTTTCCCCCATCTGTCCAGGGCCCTTGAATCCCTATCATAGGGGATAGGGTTTTTTGCAGTGGAAGCCTTGACCCCTCTGGGACCCTGAGAGATAGTTTCTGGGTCAACAGCAGGGTTTTTATAAAGAAATGTATGTGAATCAGGAACCCTGTAGTATCTGTCTGGCTTAACAGGAGCTGGTGGTAAAGAGTCAGGAGACAGGCTGGACTCTGAAAATACATCATCTACAATGTCTAAAACAGGAGGGATAGCAAGGGGCCTGTGCTGAGGTAATAAAAGGAAGTCTCTGAGCCTTTTTTTGGATTCTGAGTGGAAATGCTCCCTCATAGTATGCAGGGTCTCCCAAAAAGAATAATCCTCAGGAGGAGAGGCTGAAGGGATAGATTCTTCAGCATCAGAATCCTCATGGGGGGAAGAGAATATTCCTGTTCAGTAGAGGAATCAGAGGAAATGGAAACCTGATCTGAAGATTCATATTCTATCTCTTGCCTAGGCCTCTTATCAGGAGGGGGATGGGAACCCCTGATCAAAGTAATTAGGTCTTCGGCCATTTTAAGCATCTGTTTTTTAGGCATGGTGGCCTGTCCAGGAGAATGCTGTAATTGTTTCTTTGTCTTTGGAGCTGCTTTAGTCTTTGCCTTTAAAGCTGAAGTTGGTTTCACATATAACTGTGTAGGCCTGAAGACACCCTCAGAAGCCGATGCCTGCTCAGCGGTTCCGGACCCATCTGAGGGAATAGTTTCCGAGTGTCAAATACCTTGAGTTTCCAGCGACCTAGTCAGCCACATGTGGGAGTTGGAAAGCGGCCTGTAGCTCTGAGGTAGCGGGCGTCAGGGGCTACCAAAGCGCCTCACTGAGAACCGGCGATAGGCCAAGCAGAAGCCTCGTCATCGGTCTTGGACCTCGGATGCCTGTCCTTTTCTTTTTCTTTGCGCTTTTTATAAACTCCGGTAGTCGGCTGTTCCGACGGCATTATATAATTGAATCTTCTACCAAAGTAATGAAATGCAAAATCGTACCGACGCTTAATAGTGCGTTGGTTAAATCTAGCACAAAACCAACAACTAGCAACGTCGTGGTCAGGGCCTAGGCAAGGAATACAGTAAGAATGAAAATCCTTATGAGGTATTTGCTTCCCACAAGAAATACAATTATTAACTTTTTCTGACATCGGTCTGGAGCAAGAAAAAAGTCCCCCCAACGGGGTACTTAGCTTTAATGAAGCCTTCAGATCTGAAATTCGAATTTGAAAATCTCAGGAGTCGGCCGACCGGCACTTGCGAACTGCTTTTGCTTCGGGCACCGCGCAGCAAGAAACACTGAAGAAAATGGCATCGGCTGCATCTTTTATACCCCTGGCACACTGACGTCAGGGAGGAGACGACAGCAACCGAAGCCGGACCTAGACTTTGGAACTCGGGCCGATTGCGGGTATCCTGCCAGCAGAATAACCCAATTATAATGACTGCAACAGTGAAACACGATGAACATCATTGATATGCAGGTGAGCCTCGTGATCTTGCCATGTGCCTTGGACAGTCCTGCCAAGATAATGCCCCCCCACCCTGTGAGGCATCCGTGGTCACAGTGGCAATGGGTTGGTGAGGAACAAATGAAGTGCCCATGGTTAACTAATTGGGTAGTGTCCACCAAAGGAGGTACTTCTTGCAAGATTCTATCAGCAGAATGTGATGAGATAATGGGAGGTGCTAAAAGGACCACTGGGACGACAGGAGCCACTGAAGAATTCTCATGTGTAGCCTGGCTAGTGGCACTAGTAATATGGTGGAAGCCATGGTCTCTAGAAGCTGTAGAATAGTCTTGACTTTGACCTTTCGTAAGGGGAGAAGACGCCGAATTTGAAGAACCAGATACTGTGCCTTTTCGGCAGGAAGATGAGCCAACATGTCTACTGTGTCCATCTCTGCACCTATAAAAATCACACATTGAGAGGACAATAAGGCAGATTTTTCCCAATTTATAGAAATTCCCAGCTGGGCACAAAGCTGACTAGTAGCATTCCTGGTCCGAAAAAGGAGATGCCTGGTGGGGGCATTCAAAAGCCAATCGTCCAGATATGGAAACACCTGGAATCCTCGACGTCTCAGGTGAGCTGTCACTACTGCCATACATTTGGTGAACAGCCTGGCGGCTGTGGTGAGATCAAAGGGCAGAGCACAAAACTGGTAATGACTGGCTCCCAGCCGGAAGCGTAAATGACTCTGACGTCCTGTCCATTTTTATGTGGTAGTAGGCGTCTTGGAGATCTATTAAGCACATCCAATTGTCTTTCCATAACAACGGCAGTGTCACCATCCAGAACTTGCCCTTCTTTACTGATTCGTTCAATCTGCTGAGGTCCACAATGGGCCTCTAGTCTCCTGTACGTTTTGGCACTTAAAAAAATCTGGAGTAAGTTCCGGATCCTATTTGGTCTGCTGAGGCGGTTTGGAAGACTCTTTTTGACAGCAACTTGTTGATCTCCACAGTTGCCTGATCCCTGTGATTGGGTGGACATCCGGGATCTTCTTGGGAACAAAAGGTGGAAGAGAAAAGGGTATGACATAACCTCTGGTAATAATTCTTTGTACCCACTTGTCTTGAGCGATACCCAGCCAGGCTTCTGGATACAAAGAGATGTGGCCCCCGGCCGGCCCCAGAGAAGCACAGTCGGGCCCCACATCAGGAGCGCTGGTAAGGCCGGCCCCGAAAGGAATCGCGACCTCCCTGGATTTGCGGACCGCCCCTGCATCTAGGGTGATGTCTACCATTTCCTCCTCCTCCTCTGCCTTTGAAGGAGGAGTCACCCTGTGCATCCTGGAAAAACCTCTGGGACTTCTTGAACCACATCGTACCGGCCCTCTGACCCTTAGGATATGGTCTAGAGGGAACAGTAAAATGTACTCCCATGGCAGAGACTGTGTTTCCTTCTTGCTCGCACTGGGTGAGAGTGTCCTTTAACTTGGGTCCAAACAATGAGGAGCCGAAGAGGGCGTTGGTAAAGGTAGACTTGAATGGTTCCACAAAGTTACACAAATGCATCCAGGAATGACGCCTTAGGGAAATTCCTGAACCCGCTGCTCTACTCGCTTCATCGACTGCATACGAAATAAGCCGAATGGAAGAGTTGACAATAGAGTTCAAGGTGGACAACTAGGCAGACACCTTGCCAGGGACTCCCTCAGTACATGCACCTAGGAGAGAATCTCTTTAAGGAGATTTCTCTGATGCCTCGTGAAGTGAGTAAGGTAGTTCAGCGATCTAAGGGTAAATGCCGCTGAAGAAAAGATACGCTTCCCATATCTGTCCATCGTTCGAGACTCCTTATTCAGCGGATGAACAGAAGGTCTCAGCTAGCTCCTTCTTAGTGGCCGCCGTCACCACCATGGCATCTACGGGAACACCTTTAGACAAAAAATCTTTTTCTGGAGGGGCAGAAAGAAACTTATTCCGTGTAATGGGGACTGGCTGCACGGCACCAGGAGTATCCTACACCTTTCGACCAATTAGCTCCATCAGTTCGTCAAAGGGTGGAGACACCCAAGAGGCTGAAGGTTGAGACCTGAAAGCCTTAAGGTACACTGATTCCTCATCAGAAGGGGTGACAGTCGGCTAGCCTCACCTCTGTTTAAGGATTTCTAGGATGTCTACGACAGAGACATCATCCATTGTCAGAGGATGACTTAGGGGACCCTTCTGACTCCTCAAGGTCAGTGTCAGAGGTCAAAGACTCATTCTGGGGAGTCTACATGCTTCCTCTTACATGTTCTCTTCTGTGGGGGCTCCTCAGAAGGATATTCCGGAGAGGTCTCGGAAGAGTGGGGGCCACCAGCCGGTGGCTCCCCAGGCTGAGGGTCTCTGCTGTCCACGGAGGGAGTAGAAGCTGAGACAGAAGTAGGTGCTTTAAGGGGAAGAGTGTCGGTACCTCTGGTGGGAGCTGACAACCAGGACAGCACACTCCTCATCATCTCGCATGCCAAACTCTCCGGCTCCGAAGACCTCCCCGGCTCCAAGGAGACCGAGGATGCCATCGGCCTCAGAGCTATAAGCTCCGAGATAGACATAAGGTCCGAACTCAACCTCACCGACATGCCGAGAGGAAGACTCTGAACCATAGAAGTTCGGTTCAAAGCATCCCTGTCGGGGCCGTCCGGGGAGCTTCAGCCCCTAGACACTATGGGCGGCGCCGAGAGTGTCGGAGCAGAACTCAGCTCTGAAACAGCCACAGGGGGAGTTGGAGCTGAAGGTTCCACCAGTGATATCAAACACTCCAGCTCCGAAAGACCAGTATGGCTCAGAGGAGGAATGATCGAAGGGGGCTGAACGGACTCAAGTGGCTCCAGAACCAACTGGGTCAGAGCCAACAGCAATTTAGGCAAAGCAGATGACTTCAACAGTCTCAGCACTACTCTCGCCACATCTTCTTCCAATAAACTCCTGGAAGACCTGGATGATAGAGTAGGACAGCGTGATCTCTGAAGTATCAGGGATTTCAATATAGGGGAGACCGGTAGAGGATCCATAGAGCAGCTCCGTGAAATGGCCTCAGTGGTCGGCTCCGAAATACTTGGAACCGACCCTGTAATCACAGTAGTGCTCTCAATCAGCACCGAGCTCTGTGGAGCCAAAGAGGCAGAAGACTTATCCGTTTTAGTTATTTTAAGAGGTGGCTCAGAGACACCAGCCGGTGCCAGGGAGGGCCTCTTAGAAGACTTTTCCTTTTTAGATCCCTGAGATCTAGAAGAGGAAGAGCTAGCCAGATCTTCCTCAAAGGAAGGTTTAAGAAGACCTTTTAGGATGAGCTTATTCTTTCACTCTTGCAACAACCTAGGACTGAAAGAGTGGCAAAATAAGCAGGTTTCCTGTAAATGAATGGCCCCTAGACAGTAAACGCAGTTACTGTGGCCATCCGTGATGGACATCATCTGTGAGCATTTAATACATTTCTTGAAGCCAGATGGCTTATGGTCCTTACTAACTTTGGACATTTTCACAGAAAAGGCACAGACAAAGAAAGAAGAAATGGGAGACGACTAGGTCCTCTAATTTAAACGGGCCTAGCCCTGCAGGAAAGAGAAAGACACCACGAGGACTAGGTCCTCTAACTTAAACGGGCCTAGCCCAGACAAGGAGGGGAATAGAAAACAACTAGGTCTTCTAACTAAAACAGACCTAGTTAAGAGACAAAGGCAGGAAAGTCACACACTAAAATAAGAATACAGTGAAACTTTCAATATTAAAAAAGAACAGAACCATGTTCTGACAACACTAATCAAGCTTATGACTAAAGAATCAAAACAGAACAGAACCTCATTCTGTTAACTATGCTAACAATTTAGCAGGCGGGAATCCGCCAAAAACTAATTCCTAATAACCACACACACCTAAGTGCAAAAGGCACCTACAAATACTAAACTATGAATAACACGAAAAACAGTGCACAGGATACCAATACGGGCAAGCCAAAAAGCCAATTTACCAAACAGCTGCACGCAAAGGCGCAATTATAAAGGTAACTATTCTAAACTACGCTAACTATGCTAAGCAACTATGATTTAACAGGTTAGACTAAAAAATACAAAATTTTGAATAAATTAAAAACTTAGCCAAAGCCAAAGAGAAGTACAACCAAACTCGTCGACGCGGCAAATAAGATCTGGGGATTGTACTGGTGCACCATGGGATACCTACTGGTGCACCATGGGATACCTACCTAGCTACAAGCCAACTAGAAGACTTCCAGCTTGTAAATAGGCTGAGTCGGAGCCGAGGATCGGCTCTGATCTCATATGTAAGAATGAAGGTGAGATAGGACTACAGAACATCATACTGCAAGAGGGTCTCACAGCAACTAATGACTAGTGCCAAAGTCATGGCCTCAAGTTAAATGCAAAAAAATGTATCATCATACATTCGGCAAAAACACTGCCCCTACTGATTGCCACATCAATGGCAACCCCCCTAAGCACATAACCTGTGGTAAGAGACCTCGGTACTCAGGTTGACGACAATCTCACATTCGACCATCATGTAGTGGCAATGGACAAGAAAACCTTTTACTTGATTTACCTCATAAGTAAAGGGATTGCATCCAGAAAAAAGGAGGCTATTACCTCTCTATACTCCTCCCTCATTAGACCAATAATTGAGTATAATGTCCAGTTTGGTATGTACCTCTCTAAACATTTGCACCAAATGGAAAGGCCACAGAAATACCTAACAAAGTGAATCCATGGCCTCCAAACCTGTCCTATGTGGACAGGCTCAAATCGCTATCACTCTACTCAGTATCATACAGATTGCTCAGAGGTGATCTGTGTCTCGCCTATACGGCAATTCTGGACCCTGCCCTAGTAGAGATGTTCTATATCCATAAGTCTAACTCCTTGTGCATTACCCACTTAAAAGGCCTGAATCTAATACATGACATCAACAAAACCTGCTGGAGAGATAGGTTTGTCTCCCAGAGGCTGCCCATCTCTGGAATAGACTTCCCATACAGGTTAAGCAGAGTATCTCTCTGACCCTCTTCAAGTGCAACATTGAGGACTGGATGGGAAATCAAAACTTTGTCCCAGGGGTTCCACCTGTGTCCCTCATTGACAGGTGTAACAGGTACTGACTAAGGTTTCTTTTTGAGGATAAACTCTTTGCTAGGCCTGTAAAGGCCCCAGGGCCATTAGCCTAGTAACCTCCAATGATGATCCTATGAAGGGCAGCATTACCTTTTCAAAGAGTTATATGACAACAGTGCCTGTTTCACTGACAGGAAGGACATCAGAAGGAGAAATGTTTGCCAGGCTGCTATGGATGAATAATGAGAAACCTGTTAATAACTAATAACTGCTGCAGGAATCTCTTGGAAGATTTTATTTTGTATCTCCTATAAATGTGTGTGCCTAACTCTAAGAAAAATGACAAGTCAAGAGGCCTACTGTCTGACAGTGAGTATTCTCAAGTTCAATTAGCTGCTATGGAAGAGCTGTAGACATTTTAAACTGCAAATTACCAAATAAGTGTTTGAAGATAAGTAAGTTTTGTTGCCCTTTCAGTATACTTACAGTCTCTGCTAAGCAGTACAGACACAACTTTTCAGGATAGGTATCAAAGGTATCTGCTATACCATCACAGACTGCATGCGCTCAACAGGCTCCACCAATTCTCTGCTTTGGAGGCTGCTGTTGATCTAGAAAGAAGATAACTTACCAATTAAAACTGCAACAAAATCAACCATGTAAGAAAGAGAAAAAGCCATTTCTGTTGCAAAACAATTTCTATTGTAGTTAAGTGTTTGTGACTGCCTGGGTAACACTGCTTTAAATGTTTCTTCTTACTCATAAATAATCAAACTGTGGTCTTCAAGAATTTTTTTTCTGTCTCTAACAGTAACAACAAAAGGACCAGACACTCCAGAATCAGAAGTTTACAAACAAACTACCAATTTCAGTAGAATACAAGACTGCTCTAAAAGGTAAGAACATTCTTTTCTGCTTAAAGGATGAATACCACAGCAATTTAAAAAATGCTCTAAAACTTCAATAAAAACAATGGCACAGCCTTAATATCTTTTTTATTGCAGTGGAATCTATGATATCTAATAAAAATATCTTTCATCTAAGATGCTTTGTCCTTCGCAAATCTTTACTAAAAGACTTTCGGCTTTTACCGGTTAGCGGTCGCCACAGGGGAACTCCGGTCCGCTCATGATTGGCAGTGGATTTTTCCGGTGCCGAGTTGCCAGCCCGATGCCCAACCTTCAGCGAAGGCATGCCCATTCACACTTGCACCTACCTGCATGTCTTTAACGTCACTCAACCACGAGGAGGACATGCAGACTCCACACAGAAGGAGCTCCAGCCGAGAAATGAACGGGAGAATCTCTTGCTGTGAGGTGACCACGCTAACCGCTGCACCACCGAAGCTTACCTAAATAGTCAAATCGGAGGCTGCTGCATGTTGGGGAAAAAGGAATATTCTTCCTTACAGCAACAGAAAAATAAAGCAACTTTCAGCTCTATGTACAAGTCAGACTTTTGTTTGTTTGTTGATAAGATAGCCTATTCTTGTTTATTTGTGCTAATTTTGTTTGATTAAACAAAAGTGTGTTAGCAGTACTGTGCAAATTAATATTTCATGAAAAATAGCTGCCTTTAAGGAAGCAAAAGCTGCAACAGCAATGCATTGTGTGGTAAGGAGATACTAGTTTTGCTTAAGAAGTAAACATTAAATAAGTACTTATACAGTTCTACATTCTCAGAGGCACAATAGTATAAAGCTTGCTTTTAGGGCATGGGCATTGGCACTAAGATTTCATTAACTGATGGATGCATAGACAAAGTTTTTCATCAATTCATAATGAAGCATAGTTTTCAAGGCTCATTTTTACTGAAGTTCATAACAGGATCATGGGCAAGTACAAGGCGAGCTGCCCTTGACAGTCATTTTAATCCTAACCAGTTTCCAGTTTGGTGTTTGAATTACCTATCCCATCTGGTGATAGACTTCTTCTTTCTGTTTTTCCCAGTTAGGGGTCGCCACAGCGGATCACCTGTCCGCTCATGATTGGCAGTGGAGTTTTACAGTGTCGAGTTGCCAGCCCGGAGCCCAACCTTCCATGGAAGGCACACACATGCACTCACACCTAGGGCCACTTTAGAGTTCCCAATCCTCCTACAGCATGTCTTTGGGATGCGGGAGGAAACCGGAGCACCCGGAGGAAACCCACATGACCACAGGGAGGACATGCAGACTCCGCACAGAAGGCACCCCAGCCAAGGATCGAACAGGAGAACCTCTTGCTGTGAGGCGATAATGCTAACCGCTGCACCACCGTGGCCGCCCCCATTTGGTGATAGACTGGCCTTACTAATTGCTTGGTCGATAATTACATATTACCCCTAATAAAAATAACTGTGATCAATACCATAGATAATTTGAGGAGATTGTGCATAGGACAAAGCATTTAGGAGTGGCCACTGGACAAAACTTTCTATTATCCATCCATAGATCCAAATTGTGCTTGAATATGGATAGGAATGAGCTTTGTTTAACATTAACAGGAAGTCTGCTCCAGAGTAGTGGTATTTTCTGTGAGAGATGCTTGTCCCTCCAAACCATTCTGTTGATATTGCAAAAGAGGTTTAGATCCCTAGACCAAATATTTGTGACACCATTTGACTTGCTGACGTGCAGTAGGTCCATCAACATTGGGTTGAGGATGCCTTTTATGCCAGACACAGGTCATCTCTCAGCAGTCTGTTGGATGCACAGTATAGTGACAGGGCTTTGAGTCTGTCCATGTAGGATACGCTGTTTAGGCCTTTTATCCTTTTAGTTAAGTATCTCTGTGGCTATTCCTGTTGTTGCATGTATCTGGACAGATACATGCTAAAGAGGGCATTATACTCAATAACTGGCCTAATAAGGGCCAAGTAAAAGGGTACTATGACATCCCTAGATCTAGACGCTATCCCTTTATTTATAAACTCCACAATATAGATGGGCTTTCATAAGATAGACACATTTTAGTTGAAAGTTAGGTCACTATCCACATTCCCAAATTCCAAACAACTGGGTCAGCTGTTAGGAAGGTATTGTCAATGTGGTAGTTCCCCGGGATAGATGACTTCCCAACAGATGCATTTTTTGGCATTTAGTTTCAGTACATGATTTTGGCACCAGTTATTTATTTGGGACTAAGTCATCTGGGGATTCACTGACTGCTCCTAGCTTACAGCTATCTGCAAACTTAGTCAGCTAAAGCCCTTTGGTATTGGCTTTTACATCAGAGAAGCAGATGCCAAAGGGCTTTAGCTGACTAAGTCATCTGGGGATTCACTGACTGCTCCTAGCTTACAGCCATCTGCAAACTTAGTCAGCTAAAGCCCTTTGGTATTGGCTTTTACATCAGAGAAGCAGATGCCACACAGTACCAGCACAGAACCCTGACGGACTCCACTGGCGACTGGTCTCTTTGTAGAGGTAGCTTCCTCTATTTTGATCTCATGTGTCCTATCTGTGAGCCAGATGCCAATCCAGCAGGTGACATATGGATTTATTCTCAGCTTATTTAACATTTCTAACGTGCCTCAGTGTGGGTTTACCTTAAAAGCCATGTAGAGGTGTATAGTGTGTACTGCTTTACCTTCATCTATTGATTTGGTGACCTTTTCAAAAATTCTACCAGGTTGAGTAAACTTGACCTGCTCTTGATGCCTCCAAATTGAGATGGGTCCATTGTTTGGAGGTTCCCTATATCCTTACTGATTAGTTTCATACGTCTTTCCATTGCTTTGCATATGACGTTCATATCTATGAGTCTGCGACTGTCTCTGTTTGTGGAATATCCTCCCTTATACAAGGGAATAACTGTAGCTGTTCTCCATCAACTTGGTATAAAACTTGTATGAAGGCTGAGGTTGAACAGTGTTATTGGGGTGGTGGCTAAATCGTGCTTCATGCTATTTAAGATACATTCAGATATATTGTCAGGACCCATCAATACAGAATTTCTACTTTTTGATAGCACTTTTAGGACTTGGTCTTGTGTGACAGCTGGAGGTAAGTTAATTTCAGGTATATGTTGCGCATTAAATGGAGGGGAAAGAGGGGTAAAGTTAGCGCTGATTAGGTTTGCTATATTTTCAACCTCAGTGTAGGTAACATTAGTCGCAATTAGTTCAGCGGATTTGCTGGACTGTGCTTATGAGATTACAAACATAACTAAAAAAGGCCTTAAGATTATCTTTGGCTTGGGAAGCTCTTTCAGACTCAAACTGGGCTGCGGTGGATTTTATTACGTTCCTGGAGTTGTTTAATTGAATGAAAAGGGCTCTTTCATTCTGGGTATTGCTCTTCTTACTTTTGGCCACAATTTTATTCTGGGGTTTGCCCTATATGTGTTCCTACAGGGCACGGCTGCATCTATTCAGCTGTTTACCTGGGCACAGCTCCATCTATTCAACTGTTTACCTGCTGGTATAGTGTGGCAGTATGTATTTCTGCATATTCACTGGAGTTAACTAGGTTTGGTGAGGATTTGAAGCTTGCAAATGTATCACTTATGAGTACATAGTTTGCCTTGGAGAAATTTATAAAGGTACCACAGTAAGACGCTGTCTGGTTCGATTCTCAGATAGAGCGTCTTCTGCGTGGAGACATGTGTGAATGGGTGTACCTTTGTTGAAGGTTGTGTGTCAGGCCTGGCAAGCCGGTACGTAAAAATCAACTGCCAATCATTAGTGGACCGGAGTTCCGCTGTGGCGACCCCTAACCGGGAAAAGCCGAAAGACGCAAACAAACAAACCATGAGTGGAAGAGGTCTACAGTTTCAATTTTATTTCAAGGGGGAAGCCCTTACGGTCAGACCTAACAAGTGAATATACACAAGGGATGGTACAAGATGCCCCATATTATTAAGGACAAGATCCAAGATATTGTTCCCCCTAGTGGGTACTCTTTCTAATTATTCCAGGGCATTTGTATTCACAAAGTCCAAGAATTTCTGTTCTTGTGCACTAGTGGTGGTGTAAGTATTCCAATCCTTAGTCTGACAGTTTAAATCACCTAGAAAAATGCTAATGGGTTTAATACCGCATGGTTCCAGTTTCTGCAGATAGGTATTTTGGCTTTCTTGGGTATGGCATGGGACATTTCTGATGGTTATTTGGACAAGAAAAAGCTCTAATGCATCATGCTGAAGGTTAAAATTTAGTAATGATATAATTCTGTGGTCAATGGGTTCAGAAATGCACAAGCAAAAGGAGAAGCATTAATAGAATGTAATTTTAAGTGCTCCTACTGTGGATTTATAATGCCACAACCCCACCTTTCAAAATGTCAGATCATTTTAAAACTACAAGATAAACAACTCAAATGGAAATGTTCAGTCACAGTATAAGTAAGAAATATTTTCAAACAAGCATTATATAGCAATCCACTAGGCAGCTGTAATAAGATACCACAACATTCTTGTTAAAGGACCTAGTTATATTAGCATAACTTGTGTGCACTGACTACTCAAGTTCATGTCCCAGCAATTATGAGAGCCACCTCTTCATGCCTTAATAATTCCTCAGAGCCTAATTTAATAAGAAGCTAGAAGACTGCATAGGTAGTTATCTACCACAAATCAACACGCTCTTTCCAGTTTGACATCCATCTGTTTTTCTGTACCTGTACTTATCCAATTCAGAAACAGGTGTGTGTGTGTGTGTGTGTGTGTGTGTGTGTGTGTGTGTGTGTGTGTGTACGACAGGTGTGTAGAATGTACAAAGTATGTAAGGCAGGCATGGCAGGAATTTTGTATGGGATACTAGTCACCTGCAGAAATACATACTGTCTCGCACACATATGGGCAATATAGGGTCATCCCAAAAAGAAAGTCAAGGGAGCATGGGGAGAAAAAGCAAACTTCACAGAGAAGGAGCCCAGCCCAGATAAGAAGACAAAATAACTGGGTGAGGGGCACGTAAAGTAACATAGCAACACTAATGTTGTACCACTCTTACCCCTTTCCACCCTTAATTAACTCACTAATAGAATAACATTTCACTATTAAGGCTAACACAAGAAAGTAAAAGCATCTCAGTTATGCCAAGGACAAGCTGTTTTATCTATGGTCACAATCAATCATATCCCAGTTCCTCAGTTCACTCATTCTTTGCTGCTCTCAAAGTCTGTCCTAATTTTCTGTTCTTTTCCTCTGCCACTGTGGACTCAAACAAAATACAGATTACTACGCAGTGGTGCAGCGGGTAGCCTTTTCGCCTCACTGCAAGAGGTTCTCCCGTTCGATTCTCGGCTGGAGCACCTTCTGTGTGAAGTCTGCATGTCCTCCCTGCGGTCGAGTGACATTAAAGACATGCAGGTAGGTACGAGCGTGAATGGGTGTGCCTTCTTTGAAGGTTGGGCTGGCAACTTGGCACTGTAAAAAAAATCCACTGCCAATCATTAGCGGACCTGAGTTCCGCTGTGGCGACCTCTAACTGGGAAAAGACAAAAGACATTATTTACAGTACACCAAACTGGAAAAGTTTCACAAAAGATACCATCCAATGGAGCAGCCTGTTACAATGGCAAACACCCTTCTTGTGTGTCTTGTAGCATAGAATAGGTTAAAAAAATATAAACAAAAATCTTTGTTTATATACATACATTTGTAACTATCTTAAGTAATAAAGCTATCACTGACAGCTATCAGAGTTTAAACCAACTTTTATGACAGTGGCTGCAAATATGGGTTAATACGATACACAAGCAGGGCCTTTGCTATCATGTACCCAACACTGTCAAAATGATTTCTGACAAGGTAAAGCGTGCATTTAGGTAAATTAAATTTATATTCTGGATCACAGGAACAACACTAGACAAGCAATCACAGGGACCATTAGATGTGCATTTATATAAACTCTATAGCAGGGTTGTCCAACCTTTTGCTTGCTGCGGCCGCATTGAGCGAAAAGAAATTGTCTTGGGGTTGCATACAAAATATATCATATAGTTAACGTTTTTCTGCCGCGGGTGACCCAAGTTGACCTCCTGGCTGTACTGTAGGTGCATTCAAACAATGAATAAATGTAATAAATGCAATAAATGCATATTTGCCTTAAAATTCTAATTCTCTAATCTAAGTTAACTCTAACATTTTAGTTAATATATATATATATATATATATATATATATATATATATATATATATATTTTTTTTACAAAAAAACAGATATTCATTACAGCACTAGCATTTCTCACTGGGAAAACCACTCCAGTAGTCCAATTACGTAAAATGGCAACATTAGCAGCCCTAAAATACTATAATCCACAAAAATAAGCCAACAAATTTGCAATAAAGTAAAGAATTCACATTGCTGACTTAATAAAACAATTCTAAATAAGCTACAAGTGGGTCTCACCCAAATAAATGACTGATGCCAGATACATGGCCTCAAGCTAAATGCTAAAAATGCATCATCATCTCCTTTAGGGAGAGTGATGTCCCCACAAATTATCACATTAATAACAATGTTATAAGCATGCAATCAGTCATGAGGTGCTTGGGCACCGAGGCTGATAGAAACCTGACTTTTGACCACCATGTCTCTGTTGTACGGAAAGCTTTTTACATGGCCCATCTCATTTGTAAGGGTATCTCATCCAGGGACAAGGTGGTCATAACATCCCTGTATTCTTCCTTTATAAGAGCCATTACTGAGTGCAAAGCCTCTTTTGGCATGTGCCTCAGCAAAACACCCTGCCAAAAGAAAGACTACAACCATTTCTGACATAAAAGTCAAAGGACTAAGTTTACTTAGTTATCCAAACAGACTAAAAAGCTTCTTGCTTTCCTCTGTCTCTCATTGGCCCCTATAAATTTCATCACTGGCTTGCTTTCCAGGCTAAGAAAGATCCTGCCTTAAGAGACTTCCTCTACCTCAGAAATACTGGTTATACTTAAAACGCTCACTGCAAAGACCACAGCCTTCACTGCAACATAAACAAGCCACTCTGTATGGACAGGTTCTTGATACAAAAACTTCAACTTCTATAAAAAGCTCCTCTCATTATCAGACAATGTAGTTCAACAACACTACAACTGGATGGAGAGCCATAAATGTACTCCTTGAGTAAATAGCATAGCCTTCATCAAACCGGATGGAAAATCTACATACTAAACTTTCCTAGCTGTATGGCTAAGATCTAATACTGGTTACTCAAGTCTACTTGCCCAAGAAGAGGGGCCTGTTTAACTAAGAATTCCATTTGCAAAAATATATTCAGTATACATATTAAATCTCTCTCTCTTTCACACACACACACACACACACACACACACACACACACACACACACACACACACACACACTCACAAAAGGAGCCCCTACTTCTAAAATAGGCAACCTCAGTAATCACATGACACACACTCACCGAATGAAATTGTCTGGAAGTAAAAATTTCTGAAAGAAATCATACTACAGATGGACTCATCCATCCAATTTCCCACCACCAAAAGGACCATCAATAAATTAGCAAACAACTGCTCAGCAAAAAGTAAATCAATAAGAAATCCATAAACTCTCTAAGACCATACTACATACTGGAGTAAACCTATAACTTCCCTCCAGTCTAAAGCCAGTTGAGATTCAGACATTTTAATTTGTGCAGAAGTTATTCACAGACTGACAGTTTACTGAGCTGTCACATTAGCGCTCTATGCTTACGTCTGAACCAATGAAGCATACCTGTCAATTCCAAAAGAATTAAAGTAGCTTAATAAGAAAGTTATTTGCAAGGTTATATGGCAGTTTATATTGGAAATAAGCAAAGATATTAAAAAGGCTCAGTTTCTCATAATTATGCTGAAAAGTCTTCCAAGGTAAATACAACCTTCTGATTTAGTATGGAACCAAACCTCTCAACCTTAGAGCAATAAATCTGGAGAAAGAGAAAAATAAAAGTGGGACACAGGCCCAAAAAGAGTTAGGCATCACAGACACCATTGAAACAACTGTAGCTGCAAACATTATACATCACTTACAATCTTTCTATCCCATCATTGTCAGTTAAGCATTATATGGCTCATTCAATCTTGCCTTCTTTTGCAACAATGAAAACCATGCTTTGAAATGACAAATGCATCAAAAATAATACATAAAACACATTGCATCCACATCCTGCAACTTTCTACCTGCAAACAACCACAGAGCTTTCACTGAAACTAGGGCTGCTTATTTCCCAGGAATGGTACCTCTCCCTAATTAAGTCTAATGGGATACAATCTACCAGGATCTGGACTACCTGAAATAAATTAAATTATGACCTGCAAATTGCAAGTGCACTTTGTTTAATTTAGCTATATTTCTAAGTCCACTTACTGTATGTTTTCAGTTGTTGTTGTTGTTGTTGTGTCTTTCGGCTTTTCCCGGTTAGGGGTCGCCACAGCGGAACTCCGGTCTGCTAATGATTGGCAGTAGATTTTTACGTGCTGGCTTGCCGGGCCTAACACACAACCTTCAACAAAGGAACGTCCATTCACGCATGTCGCCACACAGAAGATGCTCGAACTGAGAATCGAACGGGCAACGTCTAACTGTGAGGCGACAACGCTACCGCAGCACCACCACCGCAGTGTTACTGTATGTTTTCAGTAACATCCCAATATCCATTTCCAGGTCATTTTACACGACATTGGAAGTGGTAGACTTGGCATCCTCCAGATCCCTACAGGACCCACACTCATACTGCTAGCATTGTTTATTAAATACAAATATCCATGCACTACAAATGGCAAGAAGCTATGTCTTAAAAAATCTACTTTTGGCATGCCTAGTACCCAAGTATCAGGTTTTGAAATAAAGAACCATATTCTCCATAAGTCTCCGTCTTTCATAATCATCTACTGCTGCAGCCCTCCCAACACACACACACACACAATAAAACCCACAACATTTAAAAAATGACATTGTGCCCACCTGAATTGCCAGTATTGATGATCCACCAAAGCTATACTTATTGTTGCCCAATCTGCCACTGCTTAGAACCCACCAATGACAAAGCAGTACTGTGTGATTTTTTGTTTGTCAGAAAAAACTATTCAACTTTATATGCTACAGTCCCACAAAGTCAATCCAGTACTGACCCATTATCCCTAGGCTGCTGTCTCATTCTTACTCCCTGGAACTGCATTACCTTGGATGTTTAATTTTATTTCCTAAGCAAAAGATACAAACTGGAAGATGAAGCAAAAATCCATAATCCATACAGTTGAGAGGTATGATTTCATATTCAATACAACACTCGCTCGGTCAGGAAAGCCACAATTTAATGAAAGTGTACTTTTAATGTAGGATATATTTGTGAGCTAACTTATTTGTGTTCAGTAGGTAGATTGATCATCATTAGCCTCTTTGTGTATGTGCCTCTCTCTGTCGTGCATACACACACACACAAACACACACACATACACACGCACACACTCTTCTTATACTTTCACTTACGCAAACATTCTGCTTTCATGCATGTACTCACTCATTCACTCACTCCATACTTACCTGTTAACACAGGTAAGTACTGTCCCTTTCAAAGGCAGCAACGGCAAATCCATACACTAGTCCCACTTAAGTGAACACACACACACACTGCTTCTTTGGCATGAAATAACAGCGGGAACACACAGATCCTTCTTTGGCGCAAAAAAATCAAAACTAAAATGGTGTTTTGGTGGATGCGCACATCAAGAGAGTTATAGGTCACGGGCGTGAAAAACACGAAACAAAAAAAGTGTTTTGGGGCATGCGTATACTAATGTTGCAGTTAGAGGTCAGGGGCCGCATGGAAGAGCTCTGAGGGCCAGGTTGGACACATCTGCTCTATAAGTACACATGCTTAAAAGTTGTCACCACCCATTATGAGCACTTAAAAGTGCTTACCTCCCAAATTGAGCAGGACTGTATATGATAATCCCGGTTTAATCTGTGTCTACATATCAAGTCTTCAACAGCTGTCTTAAAGTTAGACAAAAACTACTTTGCTTGACCTGTAGCGGTAGTTTATTCCATAAACTGGGAATGCATTAAATTAGGAACTTCTCCAGCAAGTCTTGTTTTTTGTTGGTGTAGATTTAAGTTCCTAGTACAGGTATTTATAGAGGCATTGATTTTGTGAAGAAAGAGAAGGTCAAATAGGACTGGGCCTTTCATGGTTTCAAAAGCAAGACACGGGTCACTTTATTGCAACTGGTAGGCTACTGAGTTATAAGGAAAGTAGTGCTAATCTATTGGGACAGTTCAAGGATTAAGGCCTTTAAAATCCCTAGGGCCTTTCCAGTTGAGAAATATGCTTGGATATGTACATACCAAAGGAGGGTGCTGTATTTGATGATGGGTCTAATAAGGGAATAGTAAGATGACTTATATGGATTTTGAAGATATTCTCGAAATTCACTGGGCCAGATAAAAGGATTTCCTGACGATTGTGGAAACATAATGATCAAATGAGACAGAGTTGTTCGCATGAGCAGCTAGGTCTTTTAAGACTATATCTGTGAAGAGAAGTATCAGTTAAAAACTCTAAGGTACCAGCAACTTTTTGCATTTAGCTTGAAACTGCTTTCAGTACACCAGGTATATACAAATTCCAGCCCATATTAGAGCAGTTTAGTGTCAGCGGATGAACAGATAAAGTAATAAAATGTAGATGATTAAATGCCCACATTGCTTAACTACTTGGCCAGTCGCTGTCCTTCGGTCGCCCAATATCAAAGATATAGGGGACGCCGTCAAAAGGCGCCAAGCTTAAGACCGACATCACATCAGTACAAATGCGCATGACCGACGCCTACATATCCGTCTTTTCTTCCCCCAGATGTCGAAGACCCTAAAAAAAAGAAAGGTCAAAAAAAAAAAACAGCAAAAACAACCAACCACCCTTGCACTAATCTCCTTTGGGTAGAATCCCAAAGCAGAGAGTAAGGGAGGATGGCAAAACTATAAAGCAGAAGGAGCTGCCAAATGCCCCCTGTAATTTTGCAGTGAAAAACCAGCCTAGATTTTAGAGTAAAGTGGAAGGTGGTAATGCTTAGAGGTTGTAGTGAGTTTTCTCAACACAAAATTGAGATCCCAAGCAGGAGTAGGAAGCTCTCGTGGGGGTCTTATATTCTTTGCCCCTTGTGTCAGTAACAAGATATTGAAGAGAAACACCACACACACTTAAATTAGGCTTACATCAAATTCCTTTGCTGCCTGCCAAAAAAAAAATCTCTCTTCCATTTATGCGTGTACACTTTTGTACTTAGGCCTTCTGGCCTCCAAAATATAATCTTGTTGACCTCTGTCTTAGGACCCTTTTTGGGAGGAGGAGAGAGAGGCAGAGGTGGACAGGCATACAATTGCTCCAATTGAAAAAGAAAGCATCCACTTTCCAAGCTGTGGAATGAACTCCTCTTTGCAAAAAAAAACCAGCTGAGTTAGTTTAGTGGAAGCGAACAGAATCTGTCTATGTCTCCCCATCCCATAACACTGTCAATTTCTGAAATACATGAGATTTCCACTCGTGGGGATCCATAATCAAATGCTCTGCTCAACACATCTCAGGAAGGAGTTCTGTGCCGCAGAAACCTTGCCTGAAGATTTAGCTGTAAACTGAGAGCAGTCTCCCACAAAATCATTGAATGTGTTCCTTTTTTTTGATGTACCACATGACAGTTGTGTTGTGTGTTAGAACTAACACCTGTCCTGAAGAAAAGTAAATCCTTGAAAGCTATTAATGCAACTTGTCCCACTTTCCATTTTAGATGATGCCCTCCCTTTGTCTTTTGTCTGTGGCATCTGTCGTTAGATCTGACTCGCCTCTGGCGGGAGAGAGTCTGTGTTTTTAGGTGACATTCTGACCACCACCAAAAATTCCTTTTGAATTCTGAATGACAGCGTCCATATCTTGAGAAAGCACATGTCCTGAGAGGGTACTAGACTGGACTTTATTTCTCACGCAACTAGCTGATAGGAACATGAAGGTAAGCCTCCTCTTGAGATCCAGAGTCACCATCCAGTGATCTTTGCCCAGCAGAGGTACTGAACTTGCAAAAATCTTTAACAGCCTGCATAGACTTAGCCTTGTCTTGAACTGAGTGGCAGCAGCCACCTAGAGCGGAGGCTGTACAGCATCAAAACCATGTAAAGAATGCTTACCCCACCTGTTCAGAGACATGTACCAAAATGTAAACTGGCAATTCAAAGCCTCATAGCTAAGGTGGAAGAAGGAGTTTTCTCTTTTTCCCCAAGCTCCAAAGCTCTGGCCTATCTGGAGGGGGACGGATTTTTTTTACAACAGCAGCCCTTGACACCCTTAGGTCCCTGACTATATTTATGAGCTCAGGGCACTGTAATACCTATCCCGGTTTAACCATCCAGGTGGTATAGCAAAGGGCCATGCTGGGGGTAAAAAAAAAAAAAGCCTAAGCCTTTTTTCACCTCATCAGAGTCCTGACCTTCCCACTTAAAATGCTCCCTCATGTCAAAACCCCACTCTCTGTTTCCACCTAGGCTCTCTATCAGGAGGGCAAAGAACCTCTAATCAAAGTAATTAAATCTTCCCTGCGCGGTATCGGCGGTTTCCCACAAAATACAGTTATTCACTTTTTCTGACATCCGGTACCACTGAGGCAAGAAAAACTAAAATATTCATGGCCAACTTGCAGTCATCAACAAACTTAATTAACCACACTATTGGGATACTGCATTAGATATCTCTAAAATAGAGGTCAAACAGAAGAGGACCGAACACTGATCCCTGTGGTACCCTACTAGTTACACTTTTATATTCAGAGGGGGTAACAGAAACTTTAACAACTTGGGATTGGTTACCTAGCCAATTTGCAATCCAGCAGGCAATGTAGGGCTTACATTACGTTTGTTTAATTTTTCAGTAACAGTATGGGGGACGGTGTCAAAAGTCTTGATCAGATAGGGTTAAGCAGTGTGTATGGTGTGACCACTGTACATAGCCTTTGTAACCTTTTCATAGTTGTTTATTAGGTTCAGTAATTAGGACCTGTCCTTTACAAAGTCAAACTAAATGGGGTCTAGAATAGTTAATTTGTCTAAGTCTGCATAAGTCAGATCCACTGCTTTACATATAAGGTAACGAAACTGATACAACTACAACTGTATGGCTCTGCAGAAAAACTACCCTTGTGTAGGGGAGTCTCATTGCTGCTTTCCAGGCATCAGGGAAAAGCCCTGTGGATAGGCTGAGGTTGAGCAGTTTAGAGTTTCAGATAATCCATACTTGGCACTGATGAGAATGCAGTCTGGCATGTTACCTGGTTCATAGGTAGGTACTACGCTATCGGCCCAAGGGCCTACATAAGCCTAGCCAGCAAGGTTCCATGGCTTACGCTACCCAAGAAAGTTATTTTCCTGTGCCACTGTCGAGCAGACACACAGAAGTGATCCCCAGGGTGTATTTCCTATTTCCCATCCACTCATCAAGATTTTTCTTGAAGAGTGCTAATGAAGAACTTTGCTTGACATAGATGGGTAGCTTGTTCCAGAGTATAGGAAGTCTCTGGGACAGGAATCTATCCCTCCAGTGTGTCCTGTTTATTGTGGTGACAAGGTTTAGGTCTCTAGAGCGTGTAGATCGGAGATATTGGGATTTCATTAGATGTAGCATGTCCAACAGCTCTGGGTTTGACATAGCTTTATATGTTAGGCAGTGATCACCTCGGAGTAGGCGATACGCTACGGAGTACAGCTGGAGTTCTTTGAGGCAGTCAGTGTAGGGCATTTGTTTGAGGTCAGTAATCCTCTTTGTGAGGTACTTCTGTGGCCTTTCCAGCTGCTGCAGATGTCATGTGAGGTAAATTCCAAAAGGGGCGTTGTACTCTATAATGGGTCTAATGAGTGATGAGTAGAGGCGAACAATGACCACTTTTTTCCTGGATGAGAACCCTTTTATGATGAGGTGTGCCACATAGAAGGACTTCCTGACTACTGTGGTGATGTGACTATCAAAGGAGAGACTACTGTCCACCTGGGTCCCAAGGTCTCTTATCACGCATTCGGTGTCAAGTAGATTGCTGCCTATGTTGTAGTTCATGGGTACAGAGTTTTTACCAAAGGGGATGACACTGCACTGTTTGACATTAAGCTTGAGGCCATGGCTCTGACACCAGGCATCTTTCTCAGTGAGGCCCTTCTGTAGGATGTCCACATCATTTAGGGACTTGACTATGGCTCCTAGTCTGCAGTCATCTGCAAACTTCATTAGCCAGAGGCCTTCTGTGTTAGCCTGTACTTCAGAAAAGTAGATACCAAACAGGAGAGGTCCCAAGACGGAACCCTGTGGTACTCCACGTGTCACTACTTTGAGGACAGATTTAGAGTCTGCAACTTTTACAGTGTGGGTTCTGTCAGTGAGCCAGTTGGCAACCCATCTTGTGATGTAGGGATTTATACCTAGTTTAGTGAGTTTAGCTATAATTCCAGAATGGGGGATGGTGTTGAAAGCCTTGGCGAGGTCAAGATAGGCTGTGTGAACCACCTTACCCTCATCCACGGCTTTGGTGACTGCCTCAAAGAAGTCGATCAGGTTCAGGAGGCATGATCTGCCTTTCACAAACCCAAACTGGGTGAGATCCAGAGTTTGGAGGTTACCAATGTCTTTGTTTATGAGTTCCATGATGATACATTCCATGGCCTTGCAGACCAGGCTCGTCAGGCTAATAGGTCGATAGTTCCCAGGTTCAGTGGTGGCTCTCCCTTTGTGGAGTGGGATAACTGTTGCTGTGCGCCATTAAGTGGGCACAAAGCCTGATGCAAGGCTATTATTGAACATGGTGCTCAAGTGGGGAGCCAGTTCGTTCTGAAGTTCATGTAAAATGCAGCCTGGGATGTTGTCCGGTCCCATGGATGCTGTGTTTTTGGCTTTAGAGAGTGCAGCTTTTACCTGCGTAGTTGTGATTACAGGGACTCTGCATTCTTCCTGTATAGATATGGGCCCTTTAGGGGGTGAGAGGGGGGTAAAGTTAGCACTGAACCGATCTACCAGGATGTTGGCAATATCAGTTGGTTCTGTAATTTTCATGCCTTTGTGCTGTAACTCAGAGCAGATCTGGGTGTTGCCATCTAGATTCTTGACATAGTTATAGAATGCTTTGTGGCTGTCCTTGGATTTAGTGGCGATTTTGTTTTCGTAGCTAGCTTTGCAGGATCTTATAAGGGATCTCAGCTTCTTACGGAGGCTGACCAGGGAGCTCCTCCACTCATGGGATTTTACTCTCTTTTGCAACAGTTTCTTCCTTCTGTTGTACAGCTTGTTTATGGCAGGGGACCACCAGATTAGCTTCCTTTTTTTGGAGGATAGCACGATCCATGCACTTATGTAAGTGCTTATAGAGTGCATTTGTGTAGGATTCAGCAGTTGTAACTGTACTGTCCATCTGCATGGGTGTCATGAAGTTCACCACTTCTGTCTTAAGAAGCATGAAGTTGGCTTTGGAGAAATATTTTACTGTGGTTTCCTTAATGTGGGGTGGGGGCGGGATGTGGATATCAAGGGTGATAAGCTTATGGTCGGATCTGACCAATGAGGAGTTGACTTCAGGTGTGGAACACCGGTCACTCATGTTGGTAATCATTAGGTCTAGGATATTGTTGCCCCTGGTGGGGGTGTGGATAAGTTGATCTAGGGCACTGGAGTTTATGAATTCCAGAAAGTGTTGAGCTAAGGTGTTGGTACACAAGTAGTTTTCCCAGTTAATGGTGTGGTAGTTGAAGTCGCCCATTATTAGGGTATTTGGCTGAACCCTAATATTTTCCAGTACATCAAGAAAAGAGGAGTTGGAATCCTGGGGCATGGTGGGGGATCTATAGCAAGCTACAATTTGGATTGAAGTTTTGCACAGAGTTAGTTGCACTTGGATAATCTCAGATGCATTATGCTGAGCAACTAGCCTGGAGGTGTGGATATCCTTAATGAAAATGGACACACCTCCGCCTTTGGTGTTTCGGTCTAGGTTACATGGCCGAAAAGTGTGGTAGGAGTTATAGCCTGGTAGTGCAGGGGTGCTCTCTGGAGCCTTGAACCAGGTCTCAGTCACTGCACAGATATCTATGTTCTCCATTTTAAGGAGTGCCTCGAGTGAGTGCATTTTGAGATTTAGACTTCTAGCATTGAGTAGCATCACCCTCAGTTTTTGCTTGCCTGTTCTTGTTATGGTGGTGAATTTGTTATTTGCACCCTGCCTAAAAAAGGCACTATAGGGGCAGCAAGAGCCTTAGCCAGTATCCGGAATCCCAGGGCTGACAGGTGCAGGGCATCTGTGGCAAAGCATCATGGTCTGTCGACCATGTCATCCCAAGCAGACAGATACTGGATCCCCTTAGAATGACACCAGAAGCTTAGCCAATTGTTGAAGTCAATCATTTTGTCCTTGTACTGCGGTATCATTCTGGGCGATGGCAGAATGCTACTCAGGGCTAGGGTCATACCAGTCTGCTGTGCTACAAGATCGGAGAGCTCTTCCATGTCTCTTTTCATGTAGTCCAGGGAGCTATGTCTCAGGTCATTCCCACCAACATGGACACTGACAGAGTCATATTTGTACTTGTTGTGGAGTGACCGGAGTGCGTGGGTTATGTGGCGGATCCTGGCACCTGACAGGCAGGTGACAGTAACCTTTTCCTTGTCTAGCCTGGTGAGCAGGACATCAGTGTGCCTGACTATATAGTCACCTATGACTAGTGTGTTGGGTACGTTGTTTTGCCTTATTGGCTGTGGTTGAGTGGCACACAGTCTGTGGACTATGTGTCATTTGGGTTGTGTTGGGGGATGGAGGTTGCTTGCGTTTCTGCTTTGGAGGTCTCTGTTGCTTAGACAGATTATTATTTAGAGCCTCGGTGAATGTTTTTGTGTTACTGTGTGTGGATTTTGGTGGTGTAGATTTAGTGAGACTATGTGATGAGTGTGGTGTGGTGCAAATGTTTACCTTCTCCTCATGACTGTCAAGTTCAGACTCGGTTAGAGAAAGCTTTACCTCCAGTTTGGCTAGATAAGTGCATCTCTTACAGGTTGTAGTGTTGGGTGGTAGGAGGTGAGGGTTGTCTGTGTACATGAGGCAATTTCTACATTGCCTCAAGATGCCCAGATTCCTCATATAGACAGGAGAGAACACTGGGAGCTGACCCTTGGACATACCTGAATAAAAAACTATTTTCTTCTAGATAAGTGTGGAAAGTGATTACAAGAGCTGTTTTCTCTAAGCAAGTGAGAAAAGTAAGTACAAAAACTGTTTTCCTCTAGGTAATGAGGAAGATTGAGTGCTATAGTAATTAGTAGCTTATTTAGTTCTTACAAGTTCTGAACAAGGGCTGAGCATGAACAAACAAATTTAAGTGCTAAAACTAAGAATCTGTATCTGCACTAGACGAGTTAAAGGACAGAAACAAGTGCAAATGCAGGCTTTCAAATCAGAAAGTTGAGAGAGATGGAAGATTGCCCAAACAGCCAATAACTACAATCTCTGGGCCAGAACCACTCCTTATGTGGTAGACAGGTTACCTAGTGCTTACCACTCCCACTGATAAGCTAGAAGGCTTCCCTCCAACTCAGAAAGGCTTGGGGGGCTCAGAAGCTTACATACAGTCCTGGATACAGCAAATCTGTATCTGGAACACTAGTTACAGGAAAGGTAGGAAACAGGCTTACAGTTTTTTTTTTTTTTTTTTTTTACAGAAAAGTAGCAAAAACAGTAGTAAAACAATTCACATGCAGTGCAAGCTAGCACACTTGAGTATGCAGCAATATTAGACCAAACACAGTTTAAAAAATGCAATTAAATTAAAAAGGACTAAAATCAACTGCAGAAAGAGGTATTTTTAGCCCTCAACAAGGATTCTAAGACTTATTCCAGAGTGATTTTAGGAAAATTACATTATCAAGGATAGTGCCTTCTGTATGGAGTCTGCATGTCCTCCCCGCGGTTGGGTAGAGTTCAAAAGACATGCGTGCGTAAATGGGCGTGTCTTCGTTGAAGGTTGGGCATCGAGCTGGCACCTTGGCGTTTCATAAAAATCTACTGCCAATCATTAGCGGACCGGAGTTCCGCTGTGGCGACCCCTTACCGGGAAAAGCTGAAAGACCAACAACAACATTATCAAGGATAGTGGGTGCAAAAATGTGCACATGTTAGCACTAAATTTGTCTGCTGATATATTGGTCATAGGCTTGGGATCAGAATATGTCATATTACTATGGGTGAGAGGAGTGTACTGAAGAACATTATTCCTTAATTTCTTGAATTGTGGTATCCTTTAGTACCTGCATCACCCTTAAGTTTGTAATCTGTGTTAAATTTTCTACTAATGCTTTAAATTCTTTCATGCCATATTTCAATGTGGTCTTGAGGTAAGGGCATAGGGATATCTAACAACTTTTCCTTATTTCACTTTCTGTTATACAGTTTATTAATACAGGAGTTACTCTACAAAGGTTTACTTCTAAATTTATCATTACAGGCAGATGGGTACATATTTTTCTCTGCAGCTGTTTAGGTGCTAATAAAAATAAGAAAACTGGAGATGACTGCAGCAGCCCTCTCAGCGAGGTCCATTTGTAGGGCTTGTTGGTTATTATGCGTAGATCTGCTTAAAGCTGTAGAAGTTTTGCCCTGGAGAAGTCCCTAAAGATAGCTCATCTGTCTGTGGCGTAACACCACTAGGTCTGATAATGAAAATGAGTCACTTGGGGTCAGGTTTAACCAGGCAAGAGGAAATGCAGGGTGTTTTTTTTTTTTTTTTGCTAGTTCACATAAAACTAACATCTACTGGTTACAGTAAAATACAAATAGATTGTGACAGCAAGACTGATGACCCTTACAAACAAAAAAAATAAGTAAATTGCATTTAATCCATTAAGTAAGGCACCTAGATTTTGCCATCAAAATATTCTATACAGTAGTATTAAACCATTCATATTAGCTGATAAATAGACAGAGAAAACAGTCAAATAAATGTAGTCAACTGTTGGTCAACAAAGTCTGCAGAAACTTATGTCTGTAGTAAAGAGTCGAATATCCAAACGATTATCCTAAACATCAATTATCCGAACCAGCCTTCCAAAGTTTTCAGATAGGAAAAATCATAAAGTCTGAATATGTAAACATTCTACATATTTGCTTGAGCATGTTTTTTGAGCTTATAGACAACTAGTGTGAGAAAAAATATTCTTTACTGTCCACTGCAATTGCTGAATGGTTGAAAAGTGTATTCCTACGTGCAGAAAAAAAAAACAAGATTTTTAGAAATTTTTATCCGGTTCAATTATATGTTTGATTATCCGAACTACCCTAGGTCCCAGTTAGTTCAGATAATCGACTCTGTACTGTATTAAAAGAACTTATCATGACTTTCCATACAGAATTTCTGAAGCTAACAAAACTGCATCTTCACTTGGTAAAATTGATGGTATCTACATTATTTTGCCACTTTGTTAATAAGAATAGTAAATGTTCTGCAAAGGACCTTAAAATTACTTATTTTGCTGCAGGCAAAAAGAATACTGCTTAACATGTTTATGCTCTAAAATCTAAGCCACTCCATACCAGAAAAAAAATGGCTAGGGAGAAGTTTTATTACTTCAGAAACCTCTAGTTGTGTGTCATGGTAAACTAAATGAGAGTCTTTGAGTATAATGATGTGCACTTAAAACAACAGCTATGAGGGAAACATCTAGTTCAGTTTGGCTCCAAACTTACAGTGAAATGAACAAGCTGAAGCTGTTTATTTAGTAAAGCTAAGATCATTTTTATTTACGTATTTACTTTTCATTGAATTTATTATTTACCTTCTAATTAATTTATTATAGTAAAGAACCATTTTATGCAATGGTAACTGGGGATTTATGGTGCATAGTTTCACTGTGAGAAAGCTTGAGACCAACTTCTGTTTAGTCAAAGAAAAGGTTTTACAAACTCATTATTTGATCCAATTTATATTCCTCAACTTAATCTGTAAAGAGAAACACCTCTGATAACAGAGCAATAGAAGCCAAAAATAAAGTGTTGGTGAAAGGTTATAGGTTACAACACAGAGGTTGTGTTGGAAAAACTAAAGAATACAATAGAAGATCTGCAGAGCCAACATAAATATAAAATGTACAGGCAGATTAGGTGGTAAAAAAAATTTCTCAAAGTATGTTCTTTCCTGTCTGAAAAATAAAGAAATGGTCTGATGAAAAGAACATTATGATTAAAGGCACTGGAACTTTCAAAAGAACTGACAAGGGCATGCAACAGTCTTTCATGGAGAAGCCAAAGAAAATGAATTCACTACAAGTTTGCTGAACTCAGGAAAGCTATTCAAAATGTAATCACTTTGCCTCACGAAATACATATTGCATTTAATAATAAATAACACTGTAATTAAAGAAACAGTCTTAAACATAAAGACTACAAAATAAAATGCCAGCCTAAAGAACCTTTCTGGCTATATAATGGATGTCCTTTTTCATTTCTATTTGTCCTCAGCTCATTCTATCTATTCTATACCTTATTTCCACTGTTTTAAAGCACAGTAAATGATTCAGTTCATTACTATCAGCTATGACGCTACATGCAGTGAGATGTCTTTAGCATGGCACCAAGTGATATAATATTTATTTATTTATTTACATTTGTTTATCGGGAAAATTAGCCTGAGATCAAATCCCTTTTCAACAGATGCCCCAGGAGAAAGGTCCACAATCAAATTAAAGATATATATACAAATTTACACAAGGGATACGTGTGTTATAATACATGATGCATATGGAGTTTTATAACAATAGATAAAAATAAATAAATAAACACACACACACACCTCAACAACAGGAAAAAACACACACACACACACACACACACACACACACACACACACCCCTCAACAACAGGAAAACCTATTTACCTTGACTACAATAGAAGTTATATACTTTGACTTCACTGTAGACTTAAAATCAAGAAAGACATGCACACAATTATATAAAGAACACACACTGTATGTACAAAAAACACATAAGTTATAAATCTGTGATAACATCAGATTCACCTACCCAATGAGTGACCAGAAGGGAAGCCACCCCCAACCCTCAGATAAAATATTTCATTTCTGGACCAGGGAATTGGCAATGAACACAGCAACAATGAAAAGCAACACCTCATGAATGTCTTACATGTAATCACCACTCCCCTTGTTTTCTCCCTTCAGTTATACATGGCAACTGTTATGAAATCCATGACCCTTAAAGCACCAGTGCATGTCAGCAAATAAAGTGTCTGCTCCACTAAATAATGACCTAGTGTACTGCCAGTCACTTCTCAACCTGCATGACACTAACAAGTTCACATTCAACAACTGTTGAAAGGCCCACCAATGCATCTAGGAGATGGTCAGCATTTCAGTTCATTTCCTGCACGTCACTGCCAGAGCCTTACCTTTACCTTTAGAAAAACACTCACTCTGGAGGGCAGAAAATACAAACTGAAGCAGTAAAAAAAAACTACTGATTGTAGCATTTCAAGAATATACTCAATATGCTGTACTCCTGACAATTAAGGAACATTTTTGTATAACTAACAATTTCCTTCTTACTAAAAAAAGTGACTGGATTAACATCCATATATGCAGAAGTACAGTAATTTTGCTACATCCATCTGCATGTGTTCTAAAATAAACATAAATGTGAAAGCTGTTTCTCTACTCATTACCTTAATTTAAACTGCTAAAATGTTTACAGGTAATGATTAATTTTGTACATGCCTTTAAACCTTGCTAGAACATGACATTAAAACATCCATATAATCTTGAAATTTATTTTTAACTCATATGAGTCTGACATTTGTATGTATTTGCATGACCATTACAGAAGCTAAACCCAACCCTTCTTGATACCAGTGATATATTCATTGTTCAAACCTGCTTTCTAGAAGGGTGGGTAGAAGTAACACTGATAGCAGTGCAGATTCAAGAATGGACTACCAGAATGGATGTTGGAGTAGTAGTTCATGGAGACATTCAAACGGGCATCAGACAAGTGAAGAAATTGTTCACCACTGCTAGCAACACAAGACCGATAGCCAAACAACAACTCTTTTTGTGTTGGCATTCGCA
This sequence comes from Protopterus annectens, assembly GCF_019279795.1. Classification (NCBI taxonomy): domain Eukaryota; kingdom Metazoa; phylum Chordata; order Ceratodontiformes; family Protopteridae; genus Protopterus; species Protopterus annectens. The sequence goes on from NC_056735.1 coordinate 1,612,848,010, forward strand.
GAAAGGAGCACAACTTGCTTTGCAAAAATAAAAAGAGTTGCAAAGGATTGCTATTATATGATTCATAATCATGGATCTCATTAGCAACAAATATGCATAACTAAGAATCACTCAACTGCTCGACTAAGCATTCTACCATTCTTACCAGATTTCTAGACAGATATACATGTATATCCACAAACAAGCACACAGTGACACAAAGTCACAAGCACAGAAATCCTGAACTAAACCTATTATTGCTCAATGAAAAGTGTACTATTATAGCTGTAATATTTTAAACATGGATGTACACAGGCTCCCTACTGAAATGTTGGCATTCAACGTGCCAATAAGCCAGAAAAAATACCAAAAATGTAGAAGAGTGAATGTCAAAAATTGCTCTTCTCCTTAAAACTTCTTTTTGCAAGGGAGTAACCCCCCTGTACCATACACATTCTGAAATTATAGATAGCAACTCTCAGATTGCCATACCTCAGAGAAAAGGGAATATTCCATGAAATGGCATCTAAGACTTAGTATATGTAACTTCATTCTTTCAGCCATTCAGTCTCCATGTTTGGAGACTTACCCTAGAGGGTCCTGACAACATTTCAAATGGTTACCCATGCACACACAACCCACATAATTTACTTACCCTGAGCTCACATCATAGATCTGCTCAGCTTGACCCACCAGACAGTGGAGACCACAGAGACATATACAAGAAAGGCAAACCAAGGAAGGTGGATGAAGACTGGTTAAACAATCCAAGCAGAATAACAACCAGTCAACGGCTGAATCCAATGAAGTAGCAGTTCCAAAGTTTAATAAAACAGCATAAAAAAGTTGAAAAAAACAGCATAAAAAATATTTAAAACATCCAAGAAAAAGACAAGCGCTTTCACGCCTATCCAGGTGTTTCTTCAAATCTAATAAAACAAATAGAATGCTGCTAAAATACACACAGTTTCAGGTCCACCTCTTAAGGTCACGTGACCTAAGCAGTGGTCTTACAGAAACATACTCATTTAAACCCTTCCCTCTGTCACTTTGTAATTCTAAAATCCATTTAATTTCAATACACTCTGTTTTAGTGCTGATGCTGACATCACCACCTCTAATGCTGACATTAAAAAGTTGTAGCACAATAAACTTAAACTTATGAGTACTTCCAGCAACTAAAATGTGTTTTGACGGTGGACTTCTTTTATCTTTTCTGGACCCATCATAATCACATGTTCACGTACATAGTCTTTCAAAGCTCTGTTAGTTTTACCAATACAAAACCTTTTACAAACAGTGCAGCTAGCTAAATAAACAAAATTACAGCTTTTACAATTTGCAAAGAAATTGAATTTACAAATCTGCTTAGTCTCAGGATGCTCAAATCTATCAGTAGTTTCAATAAACTGACACATATTACAGTCGCTACAAGGATGAGTTCCTTATATATTAGTAATCCTCGGTTTCTTCTGAACAGGTTTATAGCACATTTTTCTCAAAGAAATATTGTTCTTAAAACAAAATTTAGGAGCCTCACCTAAAATAGTTTTGTTTCTATCATCACATATAAAGACATGCCAGTGTTTTTTAATAATTTCACAGGCAGAGCTAACATCATTTGAGAAGGTAATGCTCATTCTCAGAGTGTCTCCTTGTGATACCATGGAACTCTTAGCCTCTGGGTCTTGATGAGAGAAATATGGTTTGGCCTGGGCATTTATTTACCAGCCATCAAAAGCAGATACCACACATTCATCATCTGCATTGAGCCTGGCATACCTAAAGAACCGTCCTTTCAAGACATTCCTGGGAATATGCTGTGGGTGCATACTCTGCCTATGTAAAATGCTACAGTTTTTACAAGTTTTTGGTAAGCTTGCATGTCTAAACCACTCAGTTTCTTGATGATTTTAACATTTAAAAACTCAATTAGCAGAAAACTCGGGGTAAATTGTAGGAACTTTGTTGTCTGTTGCAGATATTAAACAAAATCATGCAGCACAGAAACAGAACCTGCCCATACAAAAACTACATCATCCACAAACCTGGCATACTATGGAACATACTGTTTAAAAAGGCTGCTCTCATTAAAGACATAGGGAGTCTCCCAATAAGCCAGCACTAGGTTTGCATAGCTATTGGCACAAGGGGTGCCCATCTCTATGACCACCCTCTGCTTGTATAGCTGATCTTTAAAAGTGAAAATGTTGTTTAAAATCAAATCAAGAAGTACTCTTATAAGATAAATATGTCCTGCACTGTAATCAGAATATTTCGACAGAAACAGATTAACAAATTCAATCCCTGTGTCATTGGGTATGACTGTGAAAAATGATACCACATCCACTTTAACCAACAGAAAATTGTCACTGCTGTTGGTACTGGACCACTCAAACACAGATGTTAAAAAATGCTTAATATCTCCAAGAACAGTGCTAACTATCTAATACTAGTCGCAGTTGCTTTTCAACATAAACAGACAGGGCTCACTTGCCCAATCACGGCCAGAGACAATAGGCTTCATCCGAGGGTTTTCCAGGGATTTATGAATTGGGGTGGGCACGTAAAACAGGAATGGTAGGATATTCATTCAGAAAATATTAAAATAATTCCTTGGTAATGCTACCTTCCATCAACAAATCATGTGGATTAGAGCAAATTCTTAATCACGTCAGATTTAGAGCAAACTGCATAAGTAAAACTATCAGATAGCATACTGCACATGCTGTCTATATACCTAGAGGTGTCCATCACAACTATGGTGCCCCCTTTGCCAGCAGGTCTAATATATAAATGTTCCATCAAAGTTAAATCCATGAGGGGCTTAAACTGTGTTTCAGTAAGGTTAAAAAAGTCTCTA